>NC_092166.1:16852830-17000330 GCF_045791955.1 Oncorhynchus clarkii lewisi | reverse complement strand
CCACACCCTGACCTGACTAGGAAAAACACAAGGCCCTGATGATGACAAACAAAAATACTATGAAAGCAAAGGCACCCATTAACAGTATTGAGATGCAGCCACCAGCTCATCTAACCACTCTTCCAACTCTCCTCTCTCTCTCCCAGAGTGAATCACAATGATGGACTGGGCGTAAGACCTTGAGCCAGTCTTAGCCAATACATTAGTCTGATCAAGCCCACAGTCCTTAAAGTCCCTCCAGGGGAAGAAAGAATGATCGGGAAGAAATGTCACAGGTCAGATGCAACATTCAGCTGTCTCATAATTGGGAGACATACTATAAATCTAAATGGTGGCTACATTACTGAGCTCTTTAATATGCCAGACCAAGATGTTATTTATGTTAGCATAGAGGGTACAGAGATAAGACTGAAATAAACTCCCTCGCGATCTTTCTCTCTCTCTCTCTGTTAGTCTTTTTCTCTCCCTCTCTGTTAGTCTTTCTCTCTCGCTCATCCTCTTCTCTTTCTTTCTCTCTCACTCTCTCTGTTGCAGTCTCTCCTCCTTTCTTTCATGTCCTCTCCTCTCACCCCTCATTCTCTCTCCCACAATCTCTCTCTCTCTCTCTCCCACAATCTCTCTCTCTCTCTCTCTCTCTCTCTCTCTCTCTCTCTCTCTCTCTCTCTCTCTCTCTCTCTCTCTCTCTCTCTCTCTCTCTCTCTCTCTCTCTCTCTCTCTCTCTCTCTCTCTCTCTCTCTCTCTCTCTCTCTCTCTCTCTCTCTCTCTCTCTCTCTCTCTCTCTCTCTCGTTATTTATTTACCTTTATTTCAACAGGGAAGTCATATTGAGACTGTCTTTTAGAAATGAGCCCTGCACATTTGTAAGGTCCACAGCAGCACAAAAAAAGAAAGAAAACACATTCTGTAACAAGAAGACAGATTTGTTCTCAACACAATGGATAAGACTTTCAGAAGACTGGCATTAATTCTGCCCATTGATTTATATGGTATGGATAATCAATTTGAATAGGACTGTCCCATTAGCACAGGGACCTCCCAAGTTTATGATGTATGGCTTAGTGACCCTGACACTTTCATCACATTTACATCCCCCTCTACTCATGTTAATACAGGTACTTTTCAATCACTTCACAATCACATTTGTGACCTGTTTCAGGGAGCTAGGTGTATGTCGCACATCACTACTTCGTAGGAGAGGCATTTGGATGTACTATGTTTTTTAAATCAAAATTAGTTTTTTTTGTTAGAAATGCCTTCTGGAACGTGAACTTTCATGTGCCTTAATAACAAACTTGTATGCCATCTGTAAATACGAATAAAATTGTTAAATTACGAGCTTAGGTGGTTTAGCCATGGAAAAAGACAGGAAGCTTCCCGCTAGCGATGATTGGCAGAGACAATAGATGGGCTGGACATGCCGAGAGATGAGTTTGGATTTGTCTGCCATGTAGCATGCTTCTGTCTACAACATGAGCTGTCAAGTAGGCATAGATAATCCTTGCTCCTGCGTCTTTTTTTAAAGATACAACGTTAACCATGGAGAACTGCAAAAGTGTTGCTACTGCTCTCAACAACAATGCTGCTGTAACGACTTCCGCCAAAGTTGGTTCCTCTCCTTGTTCGGGTGGCATTCGGCGTCACCGGTCTTCTAGCCATCATTGATCCATTTTTCATTTGTTTTGTCTTATCTTGTCACACACCTGGTTTCAATTCCATCATTATATGTTGTGTATTTAACACAACGCCGTTGCAACACAGTTTTTTCTCTCCTGCGCCTGAATTCTCTGCCGTCAGTACGCACCCCTTACAGCTGCCCTGAATATAGCAGGCGCTATCGACAAAGATCAGTGGGAAAAAGTTGTGGACTACGTTCTACACACGGTCAATGTGAACCGGAGTGACATGACACAACACGGGCCAAACAAGCTCTACAAACAAAATGGAAACGACACAGGACGTCTTACTTAGTTAGCTAAAGGGGTTCTAGTCTGCCATGAAGTGTTCATCCATGTATATGGTTAAGAGTCTAGCTACATTTTCATTGCAAGTGAAAACGTACTGTTAGCTAGCTTGCGAACGTTAGCTTGCTGGCTCGCTAGCTAAAGTTACATGTATGATCTGTGAAGGAATATTATTCATATCATCTCAGAGATCCATGTGCATTGCTAGTTATAACCTAATGTTAGCTAGCTAGCTAACATTGAACTTATTTGGTTAGTTTTAGCTACCTGCAGTTTCATACTAGATAATTTAATGTATGGTGGCTAGCTATGACAATCCGTTTGTATTAATATTGTTTGGGTTGGATTATGGTTCATTGTTTAGCTAGCAAGCTAGCTACAACTTAGATTTTATTTGAAATAATTTGTGTTTACCAGAGACAGTAACGTGAAGAACAACATGACCTGCACCAAATTCAGATTAGTACAGGGATCATCAACTAGATTCAGACTCGGGGGCCAGAATATAATTACAAATCATTTGTAGACTGCAAATGGACAGCAAGAAGCCCATACAGATATAATGTTTGACTAAAACATAATAATTTCAAACCATGTTTACATTTGGATATGATCACATGTTTCTCTCTATCATGCGTTGGAATATTTGGGAACAGATTCCTTAAATTAAAATCACTTGGAGCTGATTTCCTGGTCTTTTTAGTCAAATGTGTCCAACAATAAAAAATATTAAAATAAATGTTTTTTTGTGGGAGGGCTCAGAAAACTTGGAGGTGTATAAAACCACCCATGGGCCAAATTCGGCCTGTGGGCCATCAATTGGGGATCCCTGGATTAGGATATCAGCCAAGGACTAAATATAATTTATTTTTAAGAGGGTGTGAATGATGCTGAATAGGTGTAGACATAGAAGAGCTCAAAAGTAGGGTTACAAGTTTATCAACTTTCAAAGCAGAATTACTTTCCCGTGGTTCCTCAACTGCAGTGTATGAAATACCATTTTGTAGCTCTACTTTTATCCAATGTAAAAAACACAATTTCCGATTTTGCAACATAAGACCGAATCGAGGTTGTCTGTCACATTTTAGCAATCACATGACTTGTTTTTGTAATCACATCACGACTCATTTTAACAATCACAATCACATAGTGATTAACTTTAGCATTAGGCTATGGATTAAGCATAGTGGTAAAGACGTCTTTGGGAAAAAAGTGCTTGAACACATAGTAGTATGGGAAGAAAGTACATACTATTACTTCTATAATACTAATACTACTGTAAACTATGGGTATCAGTGTATATTGTATACTGTATGTGCCAATAGCCTACAATATTATTGCAATTGTCCTGCATTGCACCACATTGTCTCTTGAATATTCAGGACTGTATCTGTAGTAGCTTGAACAGTGTTGCATTAAAACACAGTTGACAGAACAGTGAGTCACTCAAGTCTCCTGCACCTTACTGATGTAAAGTGCCATCTTGCATGGACATTCTTCTGCCCTTATATCATTGTAAATTAGTATTTTATTTATGTGTTTATTTAACCTTTATTTAACGAGGCAAGTCAGTTAAGAACAAATTCTTCTTTACAATGATGGCCTACCCCGGCCAAACCCGGATGACGCTGGGCCAATTGTACGCCGCCCTATTGTACTCCTAATCACGGCCGGCTGTGATACAGCCTGGATTCAAACCAGAGTGTCTCTAGTGACACCTCTAGCACTGAGATTCAGTGCCTTACACCGTTACGCCACTCGGGAGCCCCCAATAGTAGTAAATAGTGGGTCTGTACATAAAACAAATGTATTGCTCCCTCTGGTAGCTGACTATAGTAAACTCAGCAGAAAAAGAAATGTCCTCTTACTGTCAACTGCCTTTATTTTCAGCAAACTTAACATGTGTAAATATTTGTATGAACATAACAAGATTTAACAACTGAGACATAAACTGAACAAGTTCCACAGACACGTGACTAACAGAAATGGAATAATGTGTCCATGAACAAAGGGGGGTCAAAATCAAAAGTAACAGTATCTGGTGTGGTCACCAGCTGCATTAAGTACTACAATGCATCTCTTCCTCGTGGACTGCACCAGATTTGCCAGTTCTTGCTGTGAGATGTTACCCCACTCTTCCACCAAGGCACCTGCAAGTTCTCAGACATTTCTGGGGGGGAATGGCCCTAGCCCTCACCCTCTGATCCAACTGGTCCCAGACGAGCTCAATGGGATTGAGATCTGGGCTCTTCGCTGGCCATGGCAGAACACTGACATTCCTGTCTGGCAGGAAATCACGCACAGAACAATCAGTATGGCTGGTGACATTGTCATTCTGGAGGGTCATGTCAGGATGAGCCTGCAGGAAGGGTACTACATGAGGGAGGAGGATGTCTTCCCTCTAACGCACAGCGTTGAGATGCCTGCAATGACAACAAGCTCAGATGCTGTAACACACCGCCCCAGACCATGACGGACCCTCAACCTCCAAATCGATCCTGCTCCAGAGTACAGGCGTCAGTGTAACGCTCATTCCTTCGACGATAAACGCGAATCCGACCATCACCCCTGGTGAGACAAAACCGCGACTTGTCAGTGAAGAGCACTTTTTGCCAGTCCTGTCTGGTCCAGCGACGGTGGGTTTGTGCCCAGAGGAAACATTGTTGCAGGTGATGTCTGGTGAGGACCTGCCTTACAACAGGCCTACAAGCCCTCAGTCCAGCCTCTCTCAGCCTATTGCGGACAGTCTGAGCACTGATGGAGGGATTGTGCATTCCTGGTGTAACTCGGGCAGTTGTTGTTGCCATCCTGTACTGTCTGCCTGTAGCGCTGTCTTAGGTGCCTCACAGTACGGACATTGCAATTTATTGCCCTGGCCACATCTGCAGTCCTCATGCCTCCTTGCAGCACACAGATGAGCAGGGACCCTGGGCATCTTTCTTTTGGTGTTTTTCAGAGTCAGTAGAAATGCCTCTCTAGTGTCCTAAGTTTTCATAACTGTGACCTTAATTGCTTACCGTCTGTAAGCTGTTTGTGTCTTAGTGACCGTTCCACAGGTGCATGTTCATGAATTGTTTTACGGTTCATTGAACAAGCATGGGAAGAGTGTTTAAACCCTTTACAATGAAGATCTGCGAAGTTATTTGGATTTTTACGAATTATCTTTGAAAGACAGGGTCCTGAAAAAGGGACTTTTCTTTTTTTGCTGGGTTTATATACAACAAGATCTCACAGTTGGACAAATTTGACTTCAGATTCTGACATTTATCCACATTTCTCCTAAAGTCAAATTTCGAAGTTACTCCAAATGTCAAATTTCGAAGTTGTTTTTGACACCCTGAGTAGCCAGGGTTGAGCCGCCTGGCAAGGCGCCTCACGACTGGTTTAATGTAGGCTTTAATCACGAATGGTTAAGTTAAGGGTTATGGTTTGGGATAGGTTTAAAATAAGTTTAGACATTAAATTAAGGGTTAAGGTTTGGGATAGGTTTAAATTAAGTTTAGGCATTAAGTTAAGGGTCAAGTTTTGGGATAGAGTTAAATTAAGTTTAAGCATTAAGTTAAGGGTCAAGGTTTGGGACAGGGTTAAATTAAGTTTAAGCATTAAGTTAAGGGTCAAGGTTTGGGATAGAGTTAAATTAAGTTTAAGCGTTAAGTTAAGGGTCAAGGTTTGGGACAGGGTTAAATTAAGTTTAGGCATTAAGTTACGGGTCAAGGTTTGGGATATGTTTAAATTAAGTTTAGGTATTAAGTTAAGGGTCAAGGTTTGGGATAGGGTTAAATTCAGTTTAGGCATTAAGTTAAGGTTTGGGATAGGGTTAAAATAAAAAACAAATATCTAGCACTGGGATTAAACCTGCGACCCTCGAAGACAGAGCTCAGTGCTTACCCAAGCCTACTTGATGGTAATAATGCTCACCGTTGCCCCTACAGGAGTGTTTTGAAGACATCTCTCGATGTCTTCGGGACCTGGCTGGCCTATATACTGTAACTATGTGATTGCTTTCTCACTGTGCTGGAGTCTGGACTGGGAACCAGCATTGTGTGGTAACTAACCCAACAAGATCTCATAGTTTCCCTTCAAAATTTGATGTATTATGGATGAACCTCAATTTCTGCGTGGTTCCAGGTTTAAACAGAAACAACTCAAAGGGTTAAGGTTAGGTATTAATTACCAGTGGTTAAGGTTAGGTATTAATTACCAGTGGTTAAGGTTAGGTATTAATTACCAGTGGTTAAGGTTAGGTATTAATTACCAGTGGTTAAGGTTAGGTATTAATTACCAGTGGTTAAGGTTAGGTATTAATTACCAGTGGTTAAGGTTAGGTATTAATTACCAGTGGTTAAGGTTAGGTATTAATTACCAGTGGTTAAGGTTAGGTATTAATTACGAGTGGTTAAGGTTAGGTATTAATTACGAGTGGTTAAGGTTAGGTATTAATTACGAGTGGTTAAGGTTAGGTATTAATTACCAGTGGTTAAGGTTAGGTATTAATTACCAGTGGTTAAGGTTAGGTATTAATTACCAGTGGTTAAGGTTAGGTATTAATTACGAGTGGTTAAGGTTAGGTATTAATTACCAGTGGTTAAGGTTAGGTATTAATTACGAGTGGTTAAGGTTAGGTATTAATTCTGAGTGGTTAAGGTTAGGTATTAATTTCGAGTGGTTAAGGTTAGGTATTAATTACCAGTGGTTAAGGTTAGGTATTAATTACGAGTGGTTAAGGTTAGGGCTACGGTTTTGGGAAGGCTTAGTCTTACTACAGTGGGCGAAATCAGGGTCACACAGAGTGTTTCATGGTAGTCTTAAACAAATCTACTTTGTAACAACAGTATATACCTGCCAATACCATATCATATATAGAGTTGAAATCTATTAAATTTTGAGTTTGCAGAAGACTGAAATATAACAAAACCGTTTAAAAATTATATGTTTTTTCATTTTAATTTAATTTAATTAATGTATGAATTGACCTCCCGTGTGGCGCAGTGGTCTAGGGCTGCAGCGCCAGTGTAACAGTATAATTTTAGACCGTCCCCTCGCCCATACCCGGGCGCGAACCAGGGACCTTCTGCACACATCAACAGTCACCCTCGAAGCATCGTTACCCATCGCTCCACAAAAGCCGCGGCCCTTGCAGAGCAAGGGGAACTACTACTTCAAGGTCTCAGAGCAAGTGACGTCACTGATTGAAACGCTATTTAGCGCACACTGCTAACTAAGCTAGCCGTTTCACATCTGTTACACCAGCTGTGCCACCAGAGACTCTGGGATCGCGCCCAGGCTCTGTCGCAGCCGGCTGCGACTGGGAGGTCAATGGGGCGACGCACAATTGGCCTAGCTTTGTCCGGGTTAGGGAGGGTTTGGCCGGTAGGGATATCCTTGTCTCATTGCACACTAGCGACTCCTTTGGCGGGCTAACCAGGTCGCCAGGTGCATGGTGTTTCCTCCGACACATTGGTGCGGCTGGCTTCCGGGTTGGATGCAAGCAGTGCGGCTTGGTTGGGTTGTGTTTCGGAGGACGCATGGCTTTCGACCTTCGTCTCTCCCGAGCCCGTATGGGAGTTGTAGCGATGAGACAAGATAGTAACTACTAACAATTGGATACCACGAAATTGGGGAGAAAAAGGGGGTAAAATAAAAAAATACTAAATATGAATAATATTAATAACATTCCACCCAAGAGGCCACTAGAGGGCGATTTGGTCATTTGATTGCAGTAAAGGGCTACAACAAAATTATTAAAACAACACGCCAATTTTCTATCAACTATCATCATGCAGTCTCAAGGCTTGCTAAAGCATTGTGAACTGTGGTGGCTCAGTGGTCTGAGCATCACAAGTTTGCATCCAGTGCCCAGTTTATTTCTAGTGATCAGGCTGAACTAACCACCATGGGTACATCCCAAATGGCACCTTATTCCCTATATAGTACACTACGTTTGACCAGCATGGTAAATTCCTGGGAAGGCAGACATATAATCAGCTGTGCTCTACCGTGCTGTGTACTGGGCATGCTGAATTCTCATTTTTAACCGTTTCTATGAAAAGAGCTGGAAGAACACAGTCAGTGTGTGTGAGTGCTTGGGGTGGGGGGATAATGTGTGTGAGTGTACGCGCCTGTGTGCAGTATCACCTTTGCATGGTTATGCTGGTAAAGTGATCGTCTGGCTAGCAGGAGTTTCTAGTGAATGACCAGAGAGAGAGAGAGAGAGAGAGAGAGAGAGATGGAAATGAGAGAGAGAGCGCGCAAGAAAGAGAGAGAGGGGTGGCGGTCTGAGGTTTCACTGCAAGGATAATTATTAGACTGGTGGAAAGGCAGAGCAGTGTGGGACACTCAGACATGAAGGATATGCATGATCACTACTGGCTATAAGTAGCCTAGACACTGATGACACAGATTACAATAAAAAGTCAATAATGGGTTATTTTGAGTTAGTGTTTTTGACATCCAAGGTTCCACTTGAAAGTGAGATGTTCTGTTACACTACAAAATATTTTGAGTAGGCTACAAATTGTAAAGGACCAGATATGGCATGTTTAATATAGCCTACAGTTTCTGAGGGGGTGACAAGTAATGCTGAAGCACAATATATATATATATATATAATCAGTTGAACCTGAAAACCTAAGTAGTCTAATCTATTTGCAGGGGAAGCAGAGTTTGGGGTGCTGCAAAGAACATGTTATTGGAACATACTTTTAATCTGATCTGACTACTTACAAGCCTACCTATCTTATTCTCTGAACTGTAAACAATCTACAGTTGCTTAGCCTATTATCAAGGGCTCAGGTGTTACAGTAACCATCTATTTCAAACACAAATAAAGTTATGATCTCCATGAACGCAAAGTAAATTCGATGCACAAAGCAGCATTATAGTGATAGACACAGTACCCTACCTGATATTTCTGATTGAGGCACTCCGTTCAGACTGAATCCCTTGCCATTGTAGAACTGTCGGATATCCGAACAACTCTGAGCTTTTCCGCTCCCCATATCCCCGAATCCCGGGACCGTCAGCGCGCAAATCAACAGAGCCATAAACACGGGGAAATCCATCCTACACTATTACCGTCACACGGCCAAGTGCAAATCCGAAAGAGGGGTGTAGTTTGATTGAGCTAAGTCCTAAAGAACGGGATTCATCTACTGCCAGCCGTTTGTCCAAACTCCTCTGTTACGTTGGGCTTCGCTACTGTCGCTCTCCTGTTGGTTCGCTGCGCCACGTTTCTGCGCAGTGCTGCACGGGAAGCGTGTGTGTGTGGAGGGGGAGAGCAGTCCGGTTTCTTCTCAGGGCACCTCGAGGGGCTTTTTGGTTTCAATGTAGATACATCAACCACTGTATCAATTTCACACAATTTATCTGCACCGCTGGGAAGACAATTCGGTAAACACTGTGCAGTCACCTGAGGAAAGGCAATATAAAACATATTTAGCAGACAAATCATGAATCTACAAAATTCCAGAAAATTAACAGGTGAACATTAACGAAAAAGAACGTCTCTGTATGGTATTACCGGAGATGGCAGCTGTCAGCAGATGAGTGAGTGGTAAAACGGCGGTAAAGGTAATGATGCTCTCCCAGCGCTGCTACTCGGTCGAATGAGGAGGAGGCGGAGAGAGAGAGAGAGCCAGAGAGAGAGAAGGGGGTGGACATAATGTAAGAGACAAGAACAAATGGGCAAAGAGAAAGATGAGAGAGAGAGAGAGAGAGAGAGAGGCTATAGCTGTTCCTTGGGACACAAATCTCACTCACCTGTCTAGTCTAATTTGGTTAATTAGATATATACATTTTGTTTTTAGGGATGTTTACACAGTATACGATCTTTTGAATGATTTAATGCATCACTGAAAATACCTTATCATGTGGACTTATCCATACCTTATTTCTAAAGGAATGTGTACAATGTGTCTTGACAGCTTGAAGGCCTCAGGTGTCACAGGTGGATCAGCAGCTGCCCTCAGGTACCAGTCCACCAATCATCAGCTAGCGTCCGTGTGCATGCGCCTATCTGTGTCATCACTCCTCAAGGTGCAATTACAGACTGGGAGCATGCTGCTACCTGCCCAAACACTGTCTATCTGTTCTGTACCCTTCTGACTGTCTCCCTTGTCTTTGCTGTGTGTGTGTGTGTGTGTGTGTGTGTGTGTGTGTGTGTGTGTGTGTGTGTGTGTGTGTGTGTGTGTGTGTGTGTGTGTGTGTGTGTGTGTGTCTGTCTTGGGGGAAACATTGGAACATTGCCAGTTGTGTATACTTACCTGACAGAAGAGTTGTGCATTTGGGTTTCACAGATTTGTACTTTTTTCTAATCCTCATCCTCTCTCCCGCTCTCTCTCTCTCCCTCTCCCTCTTTCCATCTCTCTCCTCTCTCATGCACATCTTTAGGCAGCATATCCCTTTGTGTGGTTATGTACTGTAAGTGTGGTGTCCTTGTATTTTATGGGCTATGGATTCCTACGCATTTGAGCGAATGCGTCAGTGACAGAGCGTCCCACTGGTTTTCTCACCAGCCCGCTGTGTATTCACACACTTCAGTTCTTTAACTGTCCTTCGTTCCTCTCACACCTTCCTCTCTAAAGCCTGTCTCTACTCAAGCAACCCTACATCCCTTTCTGGGTTTTTATCTTTTTTAACAAACTCAATGTCAGTGCAGGACTACATACAAAATGCACCTCTACTTACTTACTGGCACAAAACCGTAATGTGACGCATACTGTATAGTGATGTGTATGTCTCTCATTGAACGTGAAGATGATTTTCCTTGTTTGATCTCAGAATTCCTGATGGAGATGTGTCATTGAAGTTTTCTATTCTGAAAACTAGCCCTCGCTCAAAGAGGGAGAGAGAGAGGGAGAGGAGGGGACAAGAGACAGAGGAAGGGGGGCCAGATAAAGAGGAGTAGGGACAAAAGAGAGAGGGAGGGAGGGAGGGTAGAGGAAGAAAGATGGAGACTAAGGGAAGGACGGAAAGATTTAGAGAGGATGCGTGAGGTAGAGAGAGAGAGAGAGAAAGAGAACGAGAGAGAAAGAAAAAGTGTGCCATACGCCATAAATGGTCATATCCGTCCTGCTTCATGCATCTATTTGTAATCACACAATATTGTTTATGAATGCATACTGTCCCTCTATTCTTATCAGCTGTTCCATGTGACTAGATCACTCCTAACGTTAGCTACTGTCCTCTCACGTATCACACAGTACACCCTCAACTATAGAGACACACCCACTCGCTCACACCCTCTCTTATCACACGTAATAGTTATTCTTAGTAGAAATGAATAGCGGATATTTTACAACATTGCTACAGTACTGTATTATTAACTGTTCTACATTCTTGTGGCTAATTGTATTGTTATACTTTAGTAGCGCAGTTAGATGTTCTGTGTCACAAGGGCACGGCCTTACAGACTCCTCCTCCTACCACATGCAGTAGACAGAGAAGAATGTGAAGTTCTTTCTTTTTTCCCTTTCCCTGCATGCATGTACATCCCTGCATGCATGTGTGGGAGTATCTGTGTATATTTCAACACACGTGGCTCTATGTTGGCCCTTGGTTGTGGTATATAAGGGTAGCCTGATGGGGAAGCTCTCCGGTGTCTGGTATGGAGATTATGCAATTAACGCGGGCTAAAGCCACAACGCCGCCATTTTGTCTGCAGGCTCCACAATTTAAGTTTTATTGGGCCTGACCATGAAAGCTTTCCTAACGAGTAGCAGGCTGCAGGAAGTATGTGTGTGTGTATGTGTGTGTGTTTGGTTTGAGGGAGAGGTGAGGGGGAAGAGAGAGAAGCTGAGGGGGTGAGAGGGTGAGTGGGTACTCATCTTCCACACCATACTGTTAATGCATGACAGGCATTTTCGGGGCGTGATACTGCTGTGAATAGGAAAATGATACTGTTCTATTGAATTCAAATCATAGACACACATGCACACACATACACACTTTTTTCACTCTGCACTAAAGGCTGTTTGGATCTGTTAAGCCAGCACACAGGTATTTACATAGAAACCCCACTGAGGCACTGTGGTAGGTGCTGTCAGTTGGCCATACCTGCTGCTCTGTGTGTGTGTGTGTGTGTGTGTGTGTGTGTGTGTGTGTGTGTGTGTGTGTGTGTGCAGCAGAGTGAGAGATAGAGTCACTCTCTCCTTCAGTGAAGCTATGGCTTAGCTCCACATACCCCAGAGACAAAGGCTGACAGGTGCCTAATGACTGGGACTTTCACCTTAAAGAGAACTCTCTCTCTCTCTCTCTCTCTCTCTCTCTCTCTCTCTCTCTCTCTCTCTCTCTCTCTCTCTCTCTCTCTCTCTCTCTCTCTCTCTCTCTCTCTCTCTCTCTCTCTCTCTCTCTCTCTCTCTCTCTCTCTCTCTCTCTCTCTCTCTCTCTCTCTCTCTCTCTCTCTCTCTCTGTATATCACTTGCTGATGCCATTTGCACAGTGTCTGTCTGTGCAAACACAGCGTCTACACTAATACCACATTTGAATTATCCTCCACACAGAGTCCTGAGAGAGACAGAAAGAGGCGAAGGGGGAGAAATGGCGAAATCTTGACGAAAGACGAGGGAGGAGAAATAGAAGGCAGAGAAAAGGAGAGAAAGAGGTATGACAGAGAGGGTGAGGAACGAGAAAGAGAGACAGAAGAGGGAGAAAAAACAGAAGGAGGAGAGAAGAGGGAAAGGAGAGGAGTAGAAGCCAATACCAACCAATACTCCTTTCCCAGATATTCTGCCGTCGTCCTAGTGGGAGGGCCATTGTTGGGGCTGAGCGATACCTCATTGGGGGGGGCTAGAGGTCTGTATACCATTCCCTATCCCTGTGGGTAGCCTGGTAGTCTGGCACCACCACGTCTCCTATAGGCAAATACCAATCTGAACACATTCCACACATCCCATTACACCGGCTTCCAGGCTATAAATATTTCAATCAATCACATCATCAGCTCTACTGGGTCTTCCTGTGTTGGAAGCAAGAGTCTATGAGCCAAAGAGCAGAGAAATGAATGGAAGTAAGGAAGAGTACTGTGAAAAAGACTAAAGGAATGTATGGAGAGAGGTTACTGAGAGACAGAGAGGAGGGATGGAATGAAAGAGGTTAGGAATGGGTGAGAATGTATGGAGAGAGGTTACTGAGAGACAGAGAGGAGGGATGGAATGAAAGAGGTTAGGAATGGGTGAGAATGTATGGAGAGAGGTTACTGAGAGACAGAGAGGAGGGATGGAATGAAAGAGGTTAGGAATGGGTGAGAATGTATGGAGAGAGGTTACTGAGAGACAGAGAGGAGGGATGGAATGAAAGAGGTTAGGAATGGGTGAGAATGTATGGAGAGAGGTTACTGAGAGACAGAGAGGAGGGATGGACTGAAAGAGGTTAGGAATGGGTGAGAATGTATGGAGAGAGGTTACTGAGAGACAGAGAGGAGGGATGGAATGAAATAGGTTAGGAATGGGTGAGAATGTATGGAAAGAGGTTACTGAGAGACAGAGAGGAGGGATAGAATGAAAGAGGTTAGGAATGGGTGAGAATGGATGGAGAGAGGTTACTGAGAGACAGAGAGGAGGGATGGAATGAAATAGGTTAGGAATGGGTGAGAATGTATGGAAAGAGGTTACTGAGAGACAGAGAGGAGGGATGGAATGAAAGAGGTTAGGAATGGGTGAGAATGTATGGAAAGAGGTTACTGAGAGACAGAGAGGAGGGATGGAATGAAAGAGGTTAGGAATGGGTGAGAATGGATGGAGAGAGGTTACTGAGAGACAGAGAGGAGGGATGGAATGAAATAGGTTAGGAATGGGTGAGAATGTATGGAAAGAGGTTACTGAGAGACAGAGAGGAGGGATGGAATGAAAGAGGTTAGGAATGGGTGAGAATGTATGGAGAGAGGTTACTGAGAGACAGAGAGGAGGGATGGAATGAAAGAGGTTAGGAATGGGTGAGAATGAATGGAGAGAGGTTACTGAGAGACAGAGAGGAGGGATGGAATGAAAGAGGTTAGGAATGGGTGAGAATGTATGGAGAGAGGTTACTGAGAGACAGAGAGGAGGGATGGAATGAAAGAGGTTAGGAATGGGTGAGAATGTATGGAGAGAGGTTACTGAGAGACATAGAGGAGGGATGGAATGAAAGAGGTTAGGAATGGGTGAGAATGTATGGAGAGAGGTTACTGAGAGACAGAGAGGAGGGATGGACTGAAAGAAGTTAGGAATGGGTGAGAATGTATGGAGAGAGGTTACTGAGAGACAGAGAGGAGGGATGGACTGAAAGATGTTAGGAATGGGTGAGAATGTATGGAGAGAGGTTACTGAGAGACAGAGAGGAGGGATGGAATGAAAGAGGTTAGGAATGGGTGAGAATGTATGGAGAGAGGTTACTGAGAGACCGAGAGGAGGGATGGAATGAAAGAGGTTAGGAATGGGTGAGAATGTATGGAAAGAGGTTACTGAGAGACAGAGAGGAGGGATGGAATGAAAGAGGTTAGGAATGGGTGAGAATGGATGGAGAGAGGTTACTGAGAGACAGAGAGGAGGGATGGAATGAAAGAGGTTAGGAATGGGTGAGAATGTATGGAAAGAGGTTACTGAGAGACAGAGAGGAGGGATGGAATGAAAGAGGTTAGGAATGGGTGAGAATAAATGGAGAGAGGTTACTGAGAGACAGAGAGGAGGGATGGAATGAAAGAGGTTAGGAATGGGTGAGAATGTATGGACAGAGGTTACTGAGAGACAGAGAGGAGGGATGGAATGAAAGAGGTTAGGAATGGGTGAGAATAAATGGAGAGAGGTTACTGAGAGACAGAGAGGAGGGATGGAATGAAAGAGGTTACGAATGGGTGATAATGTATGGAGTGAGGTTACTGAGAGACAGAGAGGAGGGATGGAATGTAAGAGGTTAAGAATTGGTGAGAATGTATGGAGAGAGGTTACTGAGAGACCGAGAGGAGGGATGGAATGAAAGAGGTTAGGAATGGGTGAGAATGTATGGAAAGAGGTTACTGAGAGACAGAGAGGAGGGATGGAATGAAAGAGGTTAGGAATGGGTGAGAATGGATGGAGAGAGGTTACTGAGAGACAGAGAGGAGGGATGGAATGAAAGAGGTTAGGAATGGGTGAGAATGTATGGACAGAGGTTACTGAGAGACAGAGAGGAGGGATGGAATGAAAGAGGTTAGGAATGGGTGAGAATAAATGGAGAGAGGTTACTGAGAGACAGAGAGGAGGGATGGAATGAAAGAGGTTAGGAATGGGTGATAATGTATGGAGAGAGGTTACTGAGAGACAGAGAGGAGGGATGGAATGAAAGAGGTTAAGAATTGGTGAGAATGTATGGAGAGAGGTTACTGAGAGACAGAGAGGAGGGATGGAATGAAAGAGGTTACGAATGGGTGAGAATGAATGGAGAGAGGTTATTGAGAGACAGAGAGGAGGGATGGAATGAAAGAGGTTAAGAATTGGTGAGAATGTATGGAGAGAGGTTACTGAGAGACAGAGAGGAGGGATGGAATGAAAGAGGTTAGGAATGGGTGAGAATGAATGGAGAGAGGTTACTGAGAGACAGAGAGGAGGGATGGAATGAAAGAGGTTAGGAATGGGTGAGAATGTATGGAGAGAGGTTACTGAGAAACAGAGAGGAGGGATGGAATGAAAGAGGTTAGGAATGGGTGAGAATGTATGGAGAGAGGTTACTGAGAGACAGAGAGGAGGGATGGAATGAAAGAGGTTAAGAATTGGTGAGAATGTATGGAGAGAGGTTACTGAGAGACAGAGAGGAGGGATGGAATGAAAGAGGTTAGGAATGGGTGAGAATGAATGGAGAGAGGTTACTGAGAGACAGAGAGGAGGGATGGAATGAAAGAGGTTAGGAATGGGTGAGAATGTATGGAGGTAAGCTGTTTGGTTAGAGAGAGGTGATGGACTAGTACAGGAAATACAATGCCCTGTAAAGCGCTGGCGTCTCTCTCCCATTGATAGTATACCCCACTCTCTCTCCTCCTTTGTCTTTCCTTATACATTAGCGTACAGTCACTATCTGGCTCTACACTTCTCCTCTTCTCCGGCACCTTCATCCAATTAGTATTTTCATTGGCTTCCATGCTGTTCCCATTTAAATATTTCGGCTTCTCCATTTGTCATGTGTCTTAGTGGATAAATGAACCTCTCTTGGTGGCTGCCTCAGAGTCGTGATAATTACTGAGAACTCATAAAGTCCTGGGAAGGTAGTGTGGAGGGTACAGCAGGCTGGGGAGTCAGGGGTAATACACCACACTCTGGGTCTTCTCATTACAAGCCTCTTGTAACCTGTTGGTAACACCAGCTTTGGGACAACACACAACATGAATATGAACAACAAGATAAAGAACAACTAAATTCACTTACTCTCTTCATAGAAAAACCTTTACCAAATTGCTCTTCCTCTACTCTGTCTCTGTCGCTTTGTTTTCATGATGAATTTACCATCTAGGAGATATCATCTTCATTTGAGCCCCCTGTTAGTGGTAGGGGCAGGGTCTCTTTCTCCCTACCTCCCCTGTTAGTGGTAGGGGTAGTGTCTCTTTCTCCCTGCCTCCCCTGTTAGTGGTAGGGACAGTGTCTCTTTCTCCCTGCCTCCCCTGTTAGAGGTAGGGGCAATGTCTCTTTCTCCCTACCTCCCCTGTTAGAGGTAGGGGCAGTGTCTCTTTCTCCCTGCCTCCCCTGTTATAGGTAGGGGCAGTGTCTCTTTCTCTCTACCTCCCCTGTTAGTGGTAGGGGCAGCGTCTCTTTCTCCCGACCTCCCCTGTTAGAGGTAGAGGTAGTGTCTCGTTCTCCCTACCTCCCCTGTTAGTGGTAGGGGCAGTGTCTCTTTCTCCCTACCTCCCCTGTTAGAGGTAGAGGTAGTGTCTCTTTCTCCCTACCTCCCCTGTTAGTGGTAGGGGCAGTGTCTCTTTCTCCCTACCTCCCCTGTTAGAGGTAGAGGTAGTGTCTCTTTCTCCCTACCTCCCCTGTTAGTGCTAGGGGCAGTGTCTCTTTCTCCTTACCTCCCCTGTTAGTGGTAGGGGCAGTGTCTCTTTCTCCCTACCTCCCCTGTTAGAGGTAGAGGTACCTCCCCTGTTAGTCTAGGGGCAGTGTCTCTCTCCTTACCTCCCCTGTTAGTGGTAGGGGCAGTGTCTCTTTCTCCCTACCTCCCCTGTTAGAGGTAGAGGTAGTGTCTCTTTCTCCCTACCTCCCCTGTTAGTGGTAGGGGCAGTGTCTCTTTCTCCCTACCTCCCCTGTTAGTGGTAGGGGCAGTGTCTCTTTCTCCCTGCCTCCCCTGTTAGAGGTAGGGGCAGTGTCTCTTTCTCCCTACCTCCCCTGTTAGTGGTAGGGGCAGTGTCTCTTTCTCCCTGCCTCCCCTGTTAGTGGTAGGGGCAGTGTCTTTTTCTCCCTACCTCCCCTGTTAGTGGTAGAGGTAGTGTCTCTTTCTCCCTACATCCCCTGTTAGTGGTAGGGGCAGTGTCTCTTTCTCCCTACCTCCCCTGTTAGAGGTAGAGGTAGTGTCTCTTTCTCCCTACCTCCCCTGTTAGTGGTAGGGGCAGTGTCTCTTTCTCCCTACCTCCCCTGTTAGAGGTAGAGGTAGTGTCTCTTTCTCCCTGCCTCCCCTGTTAGTGGTAGGGGCAGTGTCTCTTTCTCCTTACCTCCCCTGTTAGTGGTAGGGGCAGTGTCTCTTTCTCCCTACCTCCCCTGTTAGAGCTAGGGGCAGTGTCTCTTTCTCCTTACCTCCCCTGTTAGTGGTAGGGGCAGTGTCTCTTTCTCCCTACCTCCCCTGTTAGAGGTATAGGTAGTGTCTCTTTCTCCCTACCTCCCCTGTTAGTGGTAGGGGCAGTGTCTCTTTCTCCCTACCTCCCCTGTTAGTGGTAGGGGCAGTGTCTCTTTCTCCCTGCCTCCCCTGTTAGAGGTAGGGGCAGTGTCTCTTTCTCCCTACCTCCCCTGTTAGTGGTAGGGGCAGTGTCTCTTTCTCCCTGCCTCCCCTGTTAGTGGTAGGGGCAGTGTCTCTTTCTCCCTACCTCCCCTGTTAGTGGTAGGGGCAGTGTCTCTTTCTCCCTACCTCCCCTGTTAGAGGTATAGGTAGTGTCTCTTTCTCCCTACCTCCCCTGTTAGTGGTAGGGGCAGTGTCTCTTTCTCCCTGCCTCCCCTGTTAGAGGTATGGGCAGTGTCTCTTTCTCCCTACCTCCCCTGTTAGTGGTAGGGGCAGTTTCTCTTTCTCCCTACCTCCCCTGTTAGTGGTAGGGGCAGTGTCTCTTTCTCCCTGCCTCCCCTGTTAGAGGTAGGGGCAGTGTCTCTTTCTCCCTACCTCCCCTGTTAGTGGTAGGGGCAGTGTCTCTTTCTCCCTGCCTCCCCTGTTAGTGGTAGGGGCAGTGTCTCTTTCTCCCTACCTCCCCTGTTAGTGGTAGGGGCAGTGTCTCTTTCTCCCTACCTCCCCTGTTAGTGGTAGGGGCAGTGTCTCTTTCTCCCTGCCTCCCCTGTTAGTGGTAGGGGCAGTGTCTCTTTCTCCCTACCTCCTTCATCTCTCTCTCTTCATTTAACAAATGGACATTTCTCTCTCTGACTTGCTTTCTTTTACTCCTCTCTCTTAATTTGAGCCCCCCCCCTTTCTTAGTTCCAGTGGTGTCAGTAATCTGGGCATGGGGCCTGGCATACAGTCAACTCTGCCACCAGCCTCCTCTGTGATCACAGCAGGGCCTGGCTAATGGTGAGTTGGCATTTGGATTAACGGTCGTTTTAGCACACTCCTCACATGGTGTTGTAAACTTCATTGTAAAACAAATCTATCTTGTAAAGCTGTCTAGAGGGAAAAGCGTCTGTCTTTTGGTGGAGTTTCAAATGAAGCTGTAATGCACTGGTACATTTCCTGCAGGCAGGCGAGGACTGGATACGGAAAGTGTTCTTCCATAACCACTAACACACACATCATTTTTTGTTTTATTGTTTGTATATTTTTTGTTGTGTCCTTTTCTATCAGTGTATCAATGTTTTGGTACTCAACACGTTAAAAAATAAACAAATAAATAAACAAATAACTTTACAAGAGGGAACACTTGACTGGAGCTATATTTAGTAATGCAGCTATGGGCATTACATGGAACCTGGATGTCTGTAACACTGAGTTATTCTTCATAACAGCAATAAGTGGTTTTTCTCTATAGATGTTCTGCATGGGCATTGGAGAGACTTTATGTAGACAGATCTAAAACTGACCACTGCCCAAATCTCGGCTGTGGCTTAGCACGTCAATCCATATTCCCCTCTTTATCCTTGTCCTACTATGGCTATTGATGCTTTACCTGTAGGGAGGACAAGGGTGACGGAGAGAGGACCAGGGTAGAGAGAGAGAGAGAGAGAGAGAGAGAGAGAGAGACAAGGGTGAGGGAGAGAAAGAGAGGACGAGGGTGAGAGAGAGAGAGGGGACGAGGGTGAGCGAGAGAGAGAGAGAACGAGGGTAAGAGAGAGAGAGGACGAGGGTGAGAGAGAGAGAGAGAGAGAGAGGATGAGGGTGAGCGAGAGAGATGGTGAGCGAGAGAGAGAGGACGAGGGTGAGCGAGAGAGAGAGGACGAGGGTGAGAGAGAGGATGAGGGTGAGAGAGGGATGAGGGTGAGAGAGAGGATGAGGGTGAGCGAGAGAGAGAGGACGAGGGTGAGCGAGAGAGAGAGGACAAAGGTGAGAGTGGGAAAGATGGAGTGAAAGGTAGAGAGACGCACAATGGTGCCAATGGGGCTGGACACTCATGTAAATGTAATAACTGGGGAATGTGTTGATACACCTAACAGAATGAGGGGGAGACCACACAACTAAACAACCTGATAGTCAGAATAGAGAGAACACACCCTAATAAAAGGTGGAAGAGACAGAAAGAGTGGTCTATGTGAAGGAATAGCACCCAAAGGAGCAAAGAAGGAGCGAGGGAGGAACATTCACAGGAGCATCCATCGATTTTGGACATGGAGGAGCAAGGATGGGCAGAATGCCAAACAGAGCATGTCTGTTCTGTCTGAGAGAGGATGGATAGAAGATGAGAAACAACCTCAAACTGTAGGTTTCCATCACTTCATCTGTACGGCCGATCTACTGGTTGTTGTTTTGTTGGTGTTTGTATGGACCAGTAGTATCCTTTGTGATTTAGTAACATTAATGTAGCAGGCGCCTGAGCGGAGTCCCCACTTCCGTTTTTCATGGGAAACTGAAGTTAGGTTGAAACATTCTGCCAACACCGCTAAGGGTGAAGAAGAACTTACTTGCCCTATTTTGGCTACCTTGTCCTGGAGACTTCTGTTCCTTCCCTCGTGCTGCATACAGCCTAATGCCTGCATATGAGCACCAACAGGAGTCTCATATGTATAAACAACATGGTGGCAAATCCAAGTTCTTCATTTAGAACTATGCAACTAAATGTTTCCTTGACTTAAAACATCGGGTCTCACGAGACGAGACATTTTAATGAAGAGACACACTGAAAAATAACCTTGGACCATTTCCTCAGTGATTCAGCTCACGATAGGGATGGTGGGCTTGAGTAATGCTCGATGCCAAGACCCCAGCAGACCCCCCCATCCCCCATCACACACACACACACACACACACACACACACACACACACACACACCACCACCACCACCACCAACCCTCCTTTAAAGGCCCAGTGCAGTCAAAAACATGATTATCCCGTGTTTTATATATATTTCAACACTATGAGATTGGAATAATAATGGGAAATTGTGAAAATAATAATACTGGCCTTTCAGTGTAAGAGCTGTTTTTGAAAAGACAGCCTGAAATTTCAGCTGTTTTGGTGGGATGGACTTTTTGTCACGCCCTGACCTTAGAGATCCTTATTACTCTCTATGTTTGGTTAGGTCAGGGTGTGACTCGGGTGGGAAATTCTATGTTTTCTATTTCTTTGTTTTTGGCCGCGTGTGGTTCCCAATCAGAGGCAGCTGTCTATAGTTGTCTCTGATTGGGAGTCATACTTAGGCAGCCTGTTTTCCACCTGAGTTTGTGGGATCTTGTTTTCTTTTTAGTGTTTCTGCCTGACAGAACTGTGCGCTTTTGTTTTTTTTGGTTATTTTGTTTGAGTGTTCTTTGAACTTAAAGGAATCATGAACACTTTCCACGCTGCGCTTTGGTCCACTCTTCCTACCACCAACCAGAGTCATTACACTTTTGGCCACCCTGGTGACATCACCAGGTGGTAAATTAGTTATTAAAATAATATGAAAGAGTTCAAAATCTCTCTGCCAATAACAGCTACTTTCTAGTTTTCCCCTCCCCACTCAGACCTCTTCCAGGCAGTCCTAGCAAAATTATTGCTTGAGAAATTGCTCTTTGATAGAAAGCTATTTTTTGCTTTTTTTTTTTACCATTTTAATTGAATATAAGGTTGTTAATAATGAATAATTGTTTACCCAGAAATGATTTGATATTGAGATAAAAGTGTCTGCATTGGACCTTTAACTAATGTAGTCTACTGTTTAATTGGAATGGGTAAGCACGCCTTGCAGGGCCACATATCTCTGCAGTAGGGCCATTGTCATCGGGGGAATACGACTAATCTGTTTCCCTAACGGTCAGCCCGCCTTTCACCTTATTAAGACACAATACATTCTAATGACAACTAGCTCACTTTACACTCCACTAGGAGAGGAGCATTGGGATGTAATGGGGGTACGTACATGCATGCACACACAATTAATGGCCAGTGATTTTTATGTTGAATTTGAGTCATTATTAAACTCTTATCCAGAGTGACTTACAAGGGAAATTAGGGTTAGGTGCATTGCTCAAGGGCACATCGGCAGATTGTTAACCTATTTGGCTCGGGGACTTGAACCAGCAACCTTTTGGTTACTGGCCCAATGCTCTTAACCGCTAAGCTACCTGATGCCCCAACCTCCCCCTCTTCTCTTATGCCCCTCTGTCCCCTTGCCTTGACCCACCCGTAGGCCCTGAAGTGGGGACCTCCTCACCACTCTGTTCCCTCTCAGTCCCTGCCTCGGTCTGTCAGTCACCTGTCCACAGACTCTGGCCTTTTGGTTTCAAAGCTGCTTGTGCCTCTCTATTTTTCTTTAATAACCTACAGTATAACTGTGGATTCCTATGGGATCTTGCTTTATTGTGGAGCGGAGTGTGTCTGTGTGTGCATGACTAAGTGTGTGTGTGTGTGTGTGTGTGTGTGTGTGTGTGTGTGTGTGTGTGTGTGTGTGTGTGTGTGTGTGTGTGTGTGTGTGTGTAGTTCTGCCTTTTTATGTTCATATTCATCTCTGTTCATCCTCCTGAACATGCATTCCAATGACTAGCCAAAGGGCTCTGCTGGGTATTGGACCAAGGTGCCTTTTGGATTCTGTGGTATTAAAAATGGCCTGTGTGTGTGTTTCTGTGAGTGTGTTTCCTCAAGAAAGAAAGGCACATATACACACATACAAGGTGACCCGTTCTCTTTCCTGGTCCCATCTCCTTTTGGCAATGCCACCTTTGACTACAAAGCCCATGAATTCAACGTAGTGTTCTTAATACATATGTATGATCTTTTTCTTTATATACTCAGAAAGGGGAATGTTTGGAGAATGTCACAGTACGCTAGTTTGAGGAAATTGGTTGTTTGGTCTTGAGCAGTAAGGATTTCAAAAAGGTTATTTGGCTGTCCCCATAGGAGAACCCTTTTTGGTTCCAAGTAAAACCCTTTTCGGTTCCAGGTAGAACCATTTTGGGTTCTACCTGGAACCCAAAACAGTTCTACTTGTAACCAAAAGGGTTCTAACTGGAACCAACAAGGGTTCTTCAAAGGGTTCTCCAATGGGGACAGCCGGAGAACCCTTTTATGTCCTAGATAGTGTAGCAGTAACTCTCAATGCTCAAGTCCCAGTTCTGTCTCCTCCATCTAAGGGGGACCTAAGAGGACTTTGGAGAGGGGCAGAGTTTTAGAGTCTGACCTTCTCTCTATTTGCATCCAGGGAGCCTCTGGTTAAACTTATCTGTGTAACAACAGAGCAGAGTGCCACTTCTGTCAACAGCACCAGGAATAGTTTAGAGACACTGCTGGCTGGGACAGTCACTGCTATTGCTGGAAGGACAGTCACAGTTGCAACTTAGTAGTGGTGGCTTTGATGGTGACAGCTACAGTGGCTCTCTCAACTGATGTGTGGCTGACTGGTTCAGACTGTATGGCTCTAGGCTGACTGACTGGATGTTCCGGTGGAGGAAATGTAGCTATTTATGGAAAATAATTGCCCAGAATTAGCCAGTAGTGTTCGCTTTACACACAAGCACACAATAATCCTTCTGCAACAGGAAATTTGAATGATTATGTGGATTATAATTAATCAACATTTGTGTAGGGGTTGATGCATTTTTCGTAAGGGAAAATCAAGTCTGAAATTTCGAAGTCGAAATTCAGAAGCCTTTTTAAACCTCAATACACTACAGGTTTTACATTTCCTGCATTGAACGAAAGTTCTCCTGCAACAGGGTGATCAAATTAAGATCCCACACCTCTAGTTACATACTGTACATACAGTGCATTCAGAAAGTATTCAGACCCTTGACTTTTTCCACAGTTTATTAAATTACAGCCTTATTCTACAATGGATTAAACAGTTTATTTATTTCCCTCATCAATCTACACACAATAAACCTCAATGACAAAACTGAAATAGCACATTTACATAAGTATTCAGACCCTTTACTCAGTACTATGTTGGAGCACCTTTGGCAGCAATTACAGCCTTGTGTCTTCTTAGGTATGATGCTACGAGCTTGTATTTGGGGAGTTTCTCCCATTTTTCTCTGCAGATCCTCTCAAGCTCTGTCAGGTAGGATGGGGAGTGTGGCTGCACAGCTATTTTCAAGTCTCTCGGGAGATGTTCGATCGAGTTCAAGTCTGGGCTCTGGTTGGGCCACTCAAGGACATTCAGAGACTTGTCCTGATGCCACTGCATTGTCTTGGCTGTGTGCTTAGGGTCGTTATCATGTTGGAAGGTAAACCTTCGCCCCAGTCTGAGGTCCTCAGCTCTCTGGAGCAGGTTTTCATCAAGGATCTATTTGTACTTTACTCCGTTCATCTTTCCCTCAATCTGAACTAGTCTCACCTTCCCTGCCGCTGAAAAACATCCCCACACGGCCTCCTGGGTGGCACAGTGGTCTAAGGCACTGCATTGCAGTGCTAGCTGTGCCACCAGAGACTCTGGGTAAAAAACATCCCCACAGCATGATGTTGCCACCAACGTGCTTCACTGTAGAGATGGTGCCAGGTTTCCTCCAGATGTGACGCTTGGCATTCAGCCCAAAGAGTTCAATCTTGGTTTCATCAGACCAGAGAATCTTGTTTCTCATGGTCTGGGAGTCCATTAGGTGCCTTTTGGCAAAGAGATGGTTGTGCTTCTGGAAGCTTCTCCCATCTCCATAGAGGAACTCTGGAGCTCTATCCGAGTGACCATCGGGTTCTTGGTCACCTCCCTGACCAAGGCCCTTCTCCCCCGATTGCGCAGTTTGGCCGGGCGGTGAGCTCTAGGAAGAGTCTTGGTGGTTCCAAACTTCTTCCATTTAAGAATGATGGAGGCCACTGTGTTCTTGGGGACCTTCAATGCTGCAGAAATGTTTTGGGACCCTTCCCCAGATCTGTGCCTCGACACATTCCTGTCTAGGAGGTCTACAGACAATTCCTTCGACCTAATGGTTTGGTTTTTGCTCTGACATGCATTGTCAACTGTGGGACCTTATATAGACCGGTGTGTGCCTTTCCAAATCATGGCTAATCAATAGAATTTACCACAGGTGGATTGCAATAACATTGTAGAAACATCTCAAGGATGATCAATGGAAACAGGATGCACCCGAGCTCAATTTATAGAAAAGGGTCTGTAAATAAGTTATGTTATTTCGCTTGTCATTATGGGATATTGTGTGTAGATTGATGGAGAACATGTTTTATTTCATCCATTTTAGAACAAAGCTGTAGTGTAACAAAATGTGGAAAAGGCCAAGGTGTCTCAATAGTTTACGAATGCACTGTGCATAACTACCCTTGAATGAAACAAAGGAAGTGGTAATGTCAGTGATCATCATCATCAACGTTCCACTGTAGCTGTGAAAGCATTGAGATGGTCCAGCAACACTACTCTGACCACACGTCCCACTGATAAAACCATCAGGGTGGGAAAAGATCCCTAATGGAAGTTTTCTGGCCTGCACTGAGACAGGACACACACAGACGCACACACACACCAACTCTATTTCAGCCCTGGCCTCTATTTCACGGTTCTTACTGAGAGACAGTGAGTCAGTGTCTGGCTAGGAATGAAGAGAGGAGAGAGAGAGAGTAGTCTACAGCCCAAGGCCACGTTCTGACACTTCTCTGTCTCAACATTCATTGGACTACATTGTGTCTGGGAACATCTGCAGACGTTGGGAATTGAGCCTGCACAGACATTGGGAATTGAGCCGGCACAGACGTTGGGAATTGAGCCTCCAGAGACGTTGGGAATTGAGCCTGCAGAGACGTTGGGAATTGAGCCTGCACATACGTCTGTCATATCAGCTACACTAACGCACTGACTCACTAACGCACTGACGGATGAATAGCTGATTTGTGTGTGTCTGTGTGTGTGTGTGCATGAATACTTGTCTCTGGAGAAAGAGGGAGAGTGAAGGAGAGAACGAGAGAGAGAACGAGAGAGAGAGGGGGGGGAGAGATAGGGAGATTGAAAAAACATGATGAGAACAGACTTAATTAGTCCAGAGTGCTACACTGACGCACAAGGATGATGATCTGTACGAATGAGTATTAGATCTCTGGATGAGTACTCTGACTGGTCTCTGACAGGATTGAGAGACTAGAGACTGGCTTTCTATGAGGGTTGAGCTTGATACTGACGCAAGTGAATGCATTGTGTGTACGTAAACTGTTCAGTTAGTCTGTGAGATGCACAGCTGATCAAAGTATAATGAAATTAAATACATTATTTGCTGACCTGCTGGGTTTCTGCAGTGCTGACTCTTCAGGCCTGAAACAATAGAGTGAAAACAAAGACCCACACACACACAGTATATACAGGTACAGTATGTGGGGGATCCAGGGTCACAGCTGCTCCCTGCCTGGTCTGTCTGGTCAATTTAAACTCCAGCCCACAGCAGCGCTTCAATGGCACCAGCTATGTTAGCCTGTGGCCTGGTTACACACACACACACCACCACCACCACCCTACACACAAAGTATACACGCATAATGAAAGACTGTACTCTTCCACTACCAAACGGATGGGGAAAGGGGTTACAGGGAGAGAGAGAAAGGGGGATCAAGAGCTGGGGAGAACTGGAAGTGTCTGTGACATAAGATCAGGTCAACAAGTCAGTGGAGTCAAGCAGTCCTCTTCTTGGGTGACTCTTCAGAGAGGAAGCAGAGGGCTCAGGTCCACAGCAGTGGAAAAAGACAGACAGTCTCAGATAGGGTTATACTATCTGAGAGTTACCCGGGGGAATAACCAACCTAACGCTGTCTGAAGAAACCCCAGATGGGTGCAAGGGCATTGCCAGCAATGGTGTTTCCTTTACAGGGTCCCCACACACATCCACAGATCAACCACCTCAACTCCCCTGACCTGAACGTCTCTTAGGTTTCTGTAGTGCTTCCCTGTACGGTGTATCTGCGTTCTCTGTGCAATGGGATTTATGCAAAAATGGAAAATCATACTAATCTGAGACAGAAAGCTTCACTAAGTCTCATTATGTCTGGAAATGCCTACATAATATTGTGACACTTTGTCATTGAAACAGTCTCAGAGGAAACTCTCCTCCTTTTCTGACATCTTCCCTTTCTTTTCGCTTCACTGTTTGGCTAAAATGCATCACTTGTCAGTTCCATTTCCCATCATGCTGTGTGCTGGCAGAGGGCAGGTTAACAGTGTGAGGATGTTCTGTGTGTGTGCGTGTGTGCGTGTGTGTGTGTGTGTGTGTGTGTGTGTGTGTGTGTGCATAACCCTGCGTGCGTGTGAGTGATGAGGAGAGAGTCCTCACTAACACACAATCCAACAAGTCTCAACACCCCCCAGCTGCCATGGGTGGTCTACGTGACACACCGCCTACCCTGGCCTAATTTCATTAATTTACAATTAAAATGCTGCATCGGTTATGGGGGAATAGTTGTATGCATGCATACATTTTCAGATAGTGTAGACACACGAGGCATGCACACACACAAGCATGCTCGCACACATACACACACATAAGCTTGCATGCACGCAGATCTACATACACACACTTGTGTGTGCGTACGACACACGCCTGGAAATTACTCCTGGTGTTCATGATATTTTACAAGTGACATTGACTTTGAAGCTTGGACAATGTTGGAGCTCTTTTATAGGGAGGACGCCATTATTGGATGAAAACAATGGCTTTATTTAAATGAGTCTTTCTGTGATTCCTCACCTTCTCAAACGTATTGGAAGAGAAGGCCCAACGTCCCTCTCTGGCCTTCTTCTCCAAAACATTCTGAGAATGAGACGTGGAGAATCAAAAGGTGATTATGACACTAATCTTTCTGATAGGGACAATTTTCAGTACAGGATTATAGGAGAATACTACATCACATTACTTACACTGTGATGTTTCCTATATAAAATAAAGGAAATAAAACACTAAACAAACAGAGAGTGACTTAAAATATATACATTTATGCACAGAACTTGATACATGAGAAAGGCAAGAGGGAGGACAGTGGCCAGGCGACGTAGACAGTACAGTTCTTAACGTGGTCAGAGAACAACATGTCTGGAGTTCAACTCTATAGTAGGCCAACTCAGTTCAATACAGAAACTGTGGAACCATTGGACAACTCCGGTGGGCATGTCCAACTCCAGAGCCACAGCAAATGCAAGCTTTATCGCATTTCACTTCCTGAATTAGGTCAAAGGCCACTTCATGTATCCAAAAGCCATTTAGGTCAATGGACTTTAGTCTAAGACTAGTTGATCAAGTGCCATGGAGAGAGGCAACTGGTAGTTAGTATGACCTTTGTAGATTAATTGTGTCCTCCCAGTCTGTGCAGGTGATGGTGATTATGGTCTTCTAGTGTACCGCCCCATGTAGGAAAAGTCCTTTTCAGCAGAAAGAGGGAGTTGTGTGTAAGCATAATTGGCCAGGAGTTTTTCCTTACCATGTTTCATGACCAGTAAACACTCTGGACCTTAGTTATATCGTATTACTAGGAATTACCCAGAATACTTCAGGCCCTACTTGTTCCTGGTCAGATCCTGTGACCAGGAAATACTCCTGGGCCTATAGGCATAAACAGGTTACCAGAGGAGGCTGGTGGGAGGAGCTATAGGAGGACAGGCTAATTGTAAAAGACTAATGGAATAAATGGAATGGTATGAAACCCATCATATGGAAACCACGTTTGACTCCATTTCATTTATTCCATTTCAACCATTACAATGAGACAGTCCTCCTATAGCTCCTCCCGCCAGCATCTTCTGCAGTATACAAATCTGTGTTTTTATTCATTCATTCTCCTCATTTAACTTACTACAACTGTACACACCTCTACCGTACAAACCAAAGAAACATCTATCTTACACAGATATACACACAACACAGCTATTTTTGTGACGGCCTATGTTTTGAAGAACTGAGAGAAATGCACTGCCATGTACAGTAGGGCAAAAAAGTATTTAGTCAGCCACCAATTGTGCAAGTTCTCCCACTTAAAAATATGAGAGAGGCCTGTAATTTTCATCATAGGTACACTTCAACTATGACAGACAAAATGAGAATCACATTGTAGGATTTTTAATGAATTTATTTGCAAATTATGGTGGAAAATAAGTATTTGGTCACCTACAAACAAGCAAGATTTCTGCCTCTCACAGACCTGTAACTTCTTTTTTAAGAGGCTCCTCTGTCCTCCACTCATTACCTGTATTAATGGCACCTGTTTGAACTTGTTATCAGTATAAAAGACACCTGTCCACAACATCAAACAGTCACACTCCAAACTCCACTATGGCCAAGACCAAAGAGCTGTCAAAGGACACCAGAAACAAAATTGTAGACCTGCACCAGGCTGGGAAGACTGAATCTGCAATAGGTAAGCAGCTTGGTTTGAAGAAATCAACTGTGGGAGAAATTATTAGGAAATGGAAGACATACAAGACCACTGATAATCTCCCTCGATCTGGGGCTCCACGCAAGATCTCACCCCGTGGGGTCAAAATGATCACAAGAACAGTGAGCAAAAATCCCAGAATCACATGGGGGGACCTAGTGAATGACCTGCAGAGAGCTGGGACCAAAGTAACAAAGCCTACCAGTAACACACTACGCCGCCAGGGACTCAAATCCTGCAGTGCCAGACGTGTCCCCCTGCTTAAGCCAGTACATGTCCAGGCCCGTCTGAAGTTTGCTAGAGAGGAGAATGTCATATGGTCAGATGAAACCAAAATATAACTTTTTGGTAAAAACTCAACTCGTCGTGTTTGGAGGACAAAGAATGCTGAGTTGCATCCAAAGAACACCATACCTACTGTGAAGCATGGGGGTGGAAACATCATGCTTTGGGGCTGTTTTTCTGCAAAGGGACTAGGACGACTGATGTGTAAAGGAAAGAATGAATTGGGCCATGTATCGTGAGATGTATCGTGAGATTTTGAGTGAAAACCTCCTTCCATCAGCAAGGGCATTGAAGATGAAACGTGGCTGGGTCTTTCAGCATGACAATGATCCCAAACACACCGTCCGGGCAACGAAGGAGTGGCTTCGTAAGAAGCATTTCAAAGTCCTGGAGTGGCCTAGCCAGTCTCCAGATCTCAACCCCATAGAAAATCTTTGGAGTGAGTTGAAAGTCCGTGTTGCCCAGCAACAGCCCCAAAACATCACTGCTCTAGAGGAGATCTGCATGGAGGAATGGGCCAAAATACCAGCAACAGTGTGTGAAAACCTTGTGAAGACTTACAGAAAACGTTTGACCTCTGTCATTGCCAACAAAGGGTATATAACAGTATTGAGATAAACTTTTGTTATTGACCAAATACTTATTTTCCACCATAATTTGCAAATAAATTCATAAAAAATCCTACAATGTGATTTTCTGGATTTTTTTTCTCATTTTGTCTGTCATAGTTCAAGTGTACCTATGATGAAAATTACAGGCCTCTCTCATCTTTTTAAGTGGGAGAACTTGCACAATTGGTGGCTGACTAAATACTTTTTTGCCCCACTGTATGTAACCATATTGTGTATATTTCTTAATTAGCGATATAATGTAGAGTTGAACAGTTATTATCCTTAATATGGGTTAATATGGTAACTGTAGAATGAGCTGGTTACATCGTTGTTGCTTTTTTTATTCTGATAGCTAGCTGTGCTGTTGGTTGCTCATGTTAAGGCCCAGAATTCTAATCTAGAACATCCTTTGATCACATTGTCAAAACAGAAATAAAGTGATTGATTGGGTTATAGAAAAGAGAGTGATAGGCAGAGCGAGAGAGATTCAGGATACTATGGCATTAAGTACCAGGTTGTTAAAAGCATTAAGAAGTAACATAATGTCACAATGTAATACAGTATAATATTACAAGTTACTAACGTAACAAAACAACGATAACTATCGTGGCTATGCATGCAAATGCGCAATTCAAAGAGCAAATCACACACAAAATTGGACAAAATTAGAAACAATAGTAAATCAACAACGTACAAACAGGCTTTGACCAATGATTTCTGGTGAAAAAAGTTGTTAACACTTCATATAGCAAGCAATATAAAAAAGATGCTTGTACATTCCTGCTATAGTCGTTATACAAAATACATACTCTGATATTATTGCATTGCTTTTCGTACAATAGGGTGACAAGCACAGTTCATCCATTCAACTCTATCGATTAAGGGCTTCTGTTGGGAGAGTTTAATATATCGATATCTAAATATACTCAGTTAAATCAGTCAATCTATATACAGGACATACCACACACACCTCGTTTGATGAACGTGTGTGTTTGTGTGTCCTTCTCTACCTATGAAATCCATACATTCTAGGGCTGCATCCACATGCAGTGCCTTCAGAAAGTATTCATACCCCTTGACTTATTCCACATTTTGTTGTTACAACCTGAATTCAAAATGGACTAAATCATATGTATTTCTCACCTATCTACCCACAATGCCCCATAATGACAAAGTGAAAACATGGTTTAGATATTTTTTGCACATACATTGAAAATGAAATACAGAAATATCTAATTTACATAAGTATTCACAGCCGAGTCAATACATGTTAGAATCAACTTTGGCAGCGTTCACAGCTGTGTGTCTCTCAGAGTGTCTGTTGGAAATCAGACGGAACCAGGTTTTCCTCTAGGATTATGCCGGTGCTTAGCTCTATTCCGTTTCTTAAATTTGTTTTAAATGACTTGTCCTTGCCGATGACAAGCACACCAATAACATGATGCAGCCACCACCATGATGGAAAATATGAAGAGTGGTACTCAGTGGTGTGTGGTGTCGGATTTGCCCTAAACCCAACACTGTGTATTCAGGACTAAAGTTTTACTTCAGTGCCTTATTGAAAACAGGATGTATGTTTTGGAATATTTATATTCTGTAAAGGCTTCCTTCTTTTCACTCTGTTATTTAGATTAGTATTGTGGAGTAACTACAATGTTGTTTATCCATCCTCAGTTTTCTCAAAGGGATATTCAATGTCTGCTTTTTTTGGCATCTACCAATAGGTGCCCTTCATTGCGAGGCATTGGAAACCTCCCTGGTCTTTGTGTTTGAATCTGTGTTTGAAATTCGCTGCTCGACTGAGAGTCATTCAGAAATCATGTTAAACCCTATTATTGTCTATGCAACTTATTATGTGACTTGTTAAGCAAATGTTTACTCCTGAACTTATTTAGGCTTGCCATAACAAAAAGGTTTGAATACTTATTGACTCAAGACATTTCAGCTTTTAATTTTTTATTAATTTGTAAAAATGTCTAAAAACATCATTCCACTTTGACATTATAGGGTATTGCGTGTAGGCCAGTGACACAACATCTCAATTTAATCAACTTTAAATTCAGGCTGTAACACAACAAAACGTGTAAAAGTAGAGAGGTGTGAATACTTTCTGAAGGCACTTGTATGATCATTAGAGCGTATCCAATCAGCTATGCTGGCCTGATAAAAGGTGGTTGTTTTATTAATCTAGCACGCATTCCTTAAATGTATTCAAATAAACAGTTGAGAGTTTTAAAATTAAGTGAACTCTGCCCAATGACTTTAAACCCCAGGACAGGATTGGCTAGAGAGGCAAAGTGTCTACAGAGGCAAGTTCTGTAGCTGACCACATAGAAACCAGCAGCAGAAAGGTTACAGGTTACAGTGTGTGTGTGTGTGTGTGTGTGTGTGTGTGTGTGTGTGTGTGTGTGTGTGTGTGTGTGTGTGTGTGTGTAAAGGGTGCCAGCGTGTCTTTTGTGTGTGTGTGTGTGTGTGCATGCTTGCCTGTGTTAGTGTTTGTGTGTGCAAGCATGAGCATGAGTGTGTGTTGTATATTGAGGCCCAGAAGTCCTGCGTGGTAGTCCGTCCTCTGATAGAGATATGAGTGCATTGTTAAAGCAGAGAGCAATAGAGCTGTGGAGGGAGGCTAGTGCCTGGACACAGACACTCCAGTCCACAGCATACACACAGGAGGCAGCAGGCAGAGGACCAGAACAATCTGCCTGTGTATGAGTGTGTGTGTGTGTGTGAGGAGCTTGTTCACACACACGTCTCTATGGGGCAACACAATCCCTTTCCGCCCCCACAAATGTCCTTTTCCACACTGCCTCCCCCCCCACAGACTAGTCTGTACTGTGTGTGTAGAGGGGCCAGGCCAGTAGGGGCATTATGCTGTGGTTTCAGAGCAGGCGCCACTGTAGAGCCAGAGTGGCCAGGAGCAAGGTGAGGGCCATGGGTAGAGACAGGCAGGCAGGGGGGCACCCTGCACCTCTCACCCTCACCACCGGGGGAGCACGACCTCCTGAGTTACTGCCTACAGCCTTGTCATTGTTGGACCCCCCTGGTCGACCATCAGTGACTGGAGGAGAGAGGGAGGGAAAGGGAGAGGAAGAGAGGGACAGAGAGAGGACAAGATAAGTCAAGGTAAGACATACACAGTTGTTTTTAACTTTGTCAATCACCAGCTGTCATTCCTAACCTTAGTTGAATGGAAGTGTAATGAGTAATTGAAATGTACTGTAGGCCTCTATGCAACCACACACACCTATACAAACACACTGTACATAACCCCATCCCTCCCCCCAACTCCACCACACACACTGATTGAGGGGTGACTAGCTGTCTAATCTCCAGCACCTAATGATGGACAGCCCTCAGAATGTCATTACTGCCAATCACAGATAAATCAGCCTGATTTTTTTTTGGGGGGGGGGAGGGGGCAGACCAGCCACCGAGTCCATCCTGGTCTCACACGCGCACACACACACACACACACACACACACACACACACACACACACACACACACACACACACACGTTCCACTTTCCTGCTGACATCAGCTCATTGTGAGCCAAAGCTGTCTAAATGAAGAGTTCTCTCTCTCAAATGCCCTAATCCCTCACTTCCTTTATTTTCCTTTCAGTAACACTTCCCCTCTTCCTCTCAATGTTTGACCTTTCTCAACGTCTCTCACCTCTCACCTTTCCTTTTATCCCCGTCTCCATCTCATGTCTTTACATCCCTCTCCTGATCGCTCCTTTCTATCCTCACGTCACGGAAAACAAAAAGGCGGGGTATGAGAGATCGATGTGCGGGAACCCTGACGAAACTACGTCGGCGAGTACCGCACCCTCCGTTCTAACGGCAAACGTACAATCAGTGGAGAACAAACTGGACGAGCTTCGTTTGTGAATATCCTATCAACGGGACCTGAAGAACTGTCCTGTTTCACAGACTTGCGGCTGAACAAGGACATGGATAATATACTGTACATCTAGCTGGTTTTTCTATGCATCGGCAGGAAAGAACGGCAGCGTCAGGTAAGTTCAAAGGGAGGAGGTGTGTGTCTCTTTGTTAACCACAGCCGGTGCGCAATCTCTAATGTCTAGAGGTTCTGCTCGCCTGAGTTAGAATACCTCATGATAAGCTGTAGACCATACTATTTACCAAGAGAGTTTCCATCTATATTTTCGTGGCTGTATATTTACCACCACAAACTGATGCTGGCACTAAAACTGCACTAAACGAGCTGTATAGGCCTTTAAGAAAACAAGAAAATGCTCATCCAGAGGTGGCGCTCCTAGTGGCCGGTGAATTTAATACAGGAAAACTGAAATCCGTCTTTGCTCATTTCTACCAGCATGTCACGTGTGCAACTAAAGGCAAGAAAACTCTAGATCACCTTTACTCCACACACAGAATCACATACAAAGCTCTCCCTCGCCCTCCATTTGGAAATTCTGACCATAACTCTATCCTTCTAATTCCTCCTTACAAGCGAAAACAGGAAGTACTAATGATGCGTTCAATGCAGAAGTGGTCCAATGAAGTGGCTGCTAAGCTACAGGACTGTTTCGCTAGCGCAGACCGGAATATGTTCCCGGGATTCATCAGATGGCATTGAGGAGTTTACCACATCAGTAACCAGCTTTATTAAAACTTCTTGTAACTAGGGGGCAGTATTTTCATTTTTGGAAAAATAACGTTCCCAATGTAAACGGGCTATTTTGTCAGGACAAGATGCTAGAATATGCATATAATTGACAGCTTAGGATAGAAAACACTCTAAAGTTTCCAAAACTGTAAAAATATTGTCTGTGAGTATAACAGAACTGATATTGCAGGCGGAAGCCTGAGAAAAATCCAATCCAGAAGTGACTCATGTTTTGAAAGCTCTGCGTTCCAATGCGTCCCTATTGAGCAGTGAATGGGCTATCAACCAGATTCCTTTTTCTACGTATTCCCCAAGGTGTCTACAGCATTTTGACGTAGTTTTACGCATATATGTTGAAGAATGAGCGTAAGTGACTATATTGCATAAGTGGTCACCTGATGGCTCTCAGAGTGATTATTGCGTAAAATACAGAGGTAGCCATTTCTCCACCCGGTCCTACTGAAAAGCCAATTGTGGATATATTATCAAATAGATATTTTAAAAACGCCTTGAGGATTGATTATAAACAACGTTTGCCATGTTTCTGTCGATATTATGGAGCTAATTTGGAATATTTTGTTCAAAGACTCCAGCCCTAAAAATTGTCAGACTCCAACCACCCAAGTCATAGACTGTTCTCTCTGCTACCGCACGGCAACGGTACTGATGCACCAAGTCTGGAACCAACTGGACCCTGAACATCTTCTATTCCAAAGCCAAAAGACTGCTAAATAGTTAGTTAAACCAAATAGCTACCCGGGCTATATGCATTGAACCTTTTTGCACTAACTTGTTTCTCGTCACATACCTCTGCTGCTACTGTTTATTGTCAGTCACTTTATTCCTAATTAAATCTACATATCTACCTCAATTACCTCATACCCCTGCATATCATCTCAGTACTGGTACACAGCCAAGTTATCGTTACTCATTGTGTGTTTATTATTACTTTTATTAGTACGTGTTTCACTTTTCTATTATTGCTCTATTTTTAGTTCTTGACGGCAATTTCCGGTCAATTTCTCAGCCAAACGTGAAGAACAAACAGAGCTATTTCGCCTACAAAAATAATATTTTTGGAACAAAGGAACATTTGCTATCTAACTGGGAGTCTCGTGAGTGAAAACATCTGAAGCTCATCAAAGGTAAAAGATTTAATTTGATTGCTTTTCTGATTTTCGTGACCAGATTGCCTGCTGCTAGCTAGGCAGAATGCTATGCTAGGCTATCGATAAACGTACACAAATGCTTGTCTTGCTTTGTCTGTAAAGCATATTTTCAAAATCTGAGCTGACAGGGTGATTAACAAAAGGCTAAGCTGTGTTTCAATATATTTCACTTGTGATTTCATGAATCTGAATATTTTCTAGTAATATTTATGTCCGTTGCATTATGCTAAATAGTGTCAGATGATGATTACGCTCCCGGACCCGGGATGGGTAGTATCAAGAGGTTTGAGCACATTGACACTAATCCGGCCACTTATAAGAAATCCCGCTACGCCCTCCAATGAACCATCAAACAGGCAAAGCGTCAATACAGGATTAAGATTGAATCCTACTACACTCGCAAACAATCACGAATTACAAAGGGAATACCAGCCGTAAGATGCCCAGGGACATGAGCCTACCAGACGAGCTAAATACCTTCTATGCTGTCATCGAGGCAAGCAACACAGAACCCTGCATGATAGCACCAGCTGTTCTGGACAACTGTGTGATCTCGCTCTCTGTCGCCGATGTGAATAAGAATTTTAAACAGGTTAACACTCACAAGGCCGCAGGGTCAAACGGACTACCAGGATGCATACTCAGAACATGCACTGACCAGCTGACAAGTGTCTTCACTGACATTTTCAAACTCTCCCTGAACCAGCCTACATGTTTCAAGCAGACCACCATAGTCCCAAGAACGCCAAGGTAGCCTGTCTAAATAACTATCGCCCCATAGCACTCACATCTTTATCCATGAAATGCTTTGAAAGGATGGTCATCTCTCACATCAACACCATCATCCCACACACCCTGGACCCTGGAGCTGATTGTGAACTACAGGAAACGGAGGGCCAAGCAAGCACCCATTCACATTGACAGAGCTGTAGTGAAGCGGGTCGAGAGCTTCAAGTTTCTCTGTGTCCTCATCTCTAAGGATCTATCATGGCCCACTCACATAAACACAATCGTGAAGAGGGCACGACATCTCCTCTTCCCCATCAGGAGGTTGAAAAGATTTGGCATGAGCCCTCAGACCCTTAAAAAGTTATACAGCTGAACCATTAAGAGCATCTTGACTGGCTGCATCAGCACTTGGTATGGCAACTGCTTGGCATCCGATCGCAAGGCGTTACAGAGGGTAGAGTGTACAGCCCAGTACATCACTGGGACCAAGCAGTGACAGAGGAAGGCACTAAAAATGTTCAAAGACTCCAGCCCTAAAAATTGTCAGACTCCAAACACCCAAGTCATAGACTGTTCTCTCTGCTACCGCACGGCAGCAGTACTGATGCACCAAGTCTGGAACCAACTGGACCCTGAACATCTTCTATTCCAAAGCCAAAAGACTGCTAAATAGTTAGTTAAACCAAATAGCTACCTGGGCTATCTGCATTGAACCTTTTTGCACTAACGTGTTTGTCTCGTCACATACCTCTGCTGCTACTGTTTATTGTCAGTCACTTTATTCCTAATTAAATCTACATACAGTGCCTTGCGAAAGTATTCGGCCCCCTTGAACTTTGCAACCTTTTGAATAATTTTGCACGCCCAATTTTTCAGTTTTTGATTTGTTAAAAAAGTTTGAAATATCCAATAAAGGTCGTTCCACTTCATGATTGTGTCCCACTTGTTGTTGATTCTTCACAAAAAAATACAGTTTTATCTCTTTATGTTTGAAGCCTGAAATGTGGCAAAAGGTCGCAAAGTTCAAGGGGGCCGAATACTTTCGCAAGACACTGTATCTACCTCAATGACCTCATACCCCTGCATATCATCTCAGTACTGGTACACAGCCAAGTTATCGTTACTCATTGTGTGTTTATTATTACTTTTATTAGTACGTGTTTCACTTTTCTATTATTGCTCTATTTTTATTTCTCTCTGCATTGTTGGGAAGGGCCCATAAGTAAGCATTTGTTTACAAGGCGTGACAAATAAAATGTGATTTGATTTGAAATCCTTAGTATCAGTAGGTTATTTAGCATCTGTGCGTTATTTAAACCTTAGCATCTGTGGGTTATTTAAACCTTAGCATCTGTGAGTTATTTAAACATTAGCATCCGTATGTTTGTCACAGAAGCTGAGGGTTGGAGAGAAGAGGGAAATGAAGCTAAAGTGCCAATGGTTATTGTCCCCTTTGAACACAATAGACAAAGATCGACAAAGCCATCACTTATCCCCAATCAGACTGCTGTCGTTGTTTCTACTAGAATGAATGGGATGCATCTGGTTAGGAGACTGAAAGAGAAGACACTTCAAAATCAGCCATGGGCCTGAGCGTCTTAAGACACTACACATAAAGCTAACTACAAAGTTTTACACAATATTCCATCTTTCTTTTTTCTCATTTTCCTTCCTCTGTCTCTTCCGCTCCTCCTCTCTCACCACGCTCTCTCTTTCTCTCTACCCCTCTCTGTCCTCTATCGTTCTCTCTCTCATCATTTTGTATTGATGACGTAGTCTACACATTGATCCTATTCGTGTGCATGTGTGTGTGTACAGTAACAATCAAAGGTTAGGACACACCTACTCATTCAAGGGTTTTTCTTTATCTTGACTATTTCCTGCATTGTAGAATAATAGTGAATACATCAACACTATGAAATAACACAAATGGAATCATGTAGTAACCAAAAAATGGTTAAACAAATCAAAATATATTTTAGGTTCTTCAAAGTAGCTACCCTTTGCACACTCTTGGCATTCTCTCAACCAGCTTCACCTGGAATGCTTTTCAACAGTCTTGTAGGAGTTCCCACATATGCTGAGCACTTGTTGGCTACTTTTCCTTCACTATGCGGCCCAACTCATCCCAAACCATCTCAATTGGGTTGAGGTCCGGTGATTGTGGAGGTCAGGTCATCTGATGCAGCACTCCATCACTCTCCTTCTTGGTCAAATAGCCCTTACACAGCCTGGAGGCGTGTTGGGTCATTTTCCTGTTGAAAAATGAGTTATTGTCCCATGAACACAAGGAGTCATGTGGTTTTAATCTGATTGTCAAACAAATCACTTCAAAAAGTAGGTTATCACCAGAGAAAGCAGCGTCACTCTTTCTTACTGTATGTAGCCCATGTATCTGATGCTGTCTGGCCAAAAATAGTATGACATGCCATAATCTTTTTGGCCAGACAGCATCAGATACATTGGCTACACATACATGTCCTCTGCCTCAAAGACGATGTCAGAATAACCAAAGCATCTGTGTCTTCCCCTAGAGTCTAAGAGCCCGGGATGTGTTTCTACTAAGCTAACATATGGATTTTTTTTTAAAGATGGTAATTTCAAGGATCATTTAGCCATTTGTTTTAGGACCCCTGTAGGTATTACAAAAAACATACAACATGTATTTGATGAAACATTGAATTTGGCATTAGTGCCATTAGCCCATAGAAACGCATTGAATAACAGATTCACTACATGGAAAAACAGATATACTTCCTTTTGAGAAAATGTTGGACTGTTTTTGAGTGTTTTTTTTACTGTGGAATTACCCATACTTGGAAATGACCTATTCATGTCCATACATGTTTTGGCCCGGTACCAGGTTACCTTCAGATGAGTCCCATGACATTTTTGAGCCCAGACATTTTCATGAGAAGAACGATTTTTGGGATGTCTCCTGGTCTGACAAACACTGCTGTAGCTCGGCCACCTTCCACCGCAGATGAGGAAATCCGACATTGGCGAATGTGGTGGATTGAGATGCAGCCCATGCAAAAAAACCTCTCTACTAGCTTAAACTGACACATTTTAATGGGTATTTTAAAAAATTATTTATTATGCCTTGAGTGGGGTATGGGGAGGCCTCAAGCAGACATTTTTTTTAATATATTTTTTGTCCAGCTCATGAGGCCCCTTGATGATGTAAGTCCTAAGGCAATTGCCTCTTCTGCCTAATGGTAAGTCCACCAGCGAGTAACCACATTCCACTGGGAAATCAATTTGAGGTACAAGGTTATGGTTTAGCATACACATTTAGTGTGTTTATTTTTGTGTGTGTGCATACGTGTGTGTGTGCAACATCCAACCAGAGGAATAGAGTTAGCTGTACTACTGTGTATTCTGTGTGCAAACTTTTCCCATCTTTTCCATCAGAGGTGAGAGACCCCTCAATATACCCATTACTCTCACAGTGGAAATAACTGTTTCTCTCCTCCTCTCCCTTTCCTTTTTCTCTTTCAGAGCATTCATAATTTCATCCCTCTATATGAAACATGCTCAGGTCACTGCAAGGGCAGATTTATACCTGCAGAGCATTGCTAGTTTGCACACTCATGTGCAAACGTGATTGCACACACACACACATATGTACAATTCAAACAAACACACACACACACACACACACACACACACACACACACACACACACACACACACACACACACACACACACACACACACACACACACACACACACACACACACACACACACACACACACACACACACATTGCCTTCCCAGTCAAGTCATACAAGTAAGGGCATAGCCATGAACCCCAGTGCACAAAGAACCGTCTAAAGGTTAAAGTCTGGTCTGGTGCTGAAAACAGACAGACCTTTACTTCCTCTCTCTTTCTCCCTTCCTCTTTTGCTCCCTCTCTTCTTTTCCCTCTTCCTCTCTTTCATTCAGTCACCCTTGTCTCTCTTTCTCCACTTCTACCTCTCTCTCTCTTTCTCTATTTCCTGTTAATTCTTTCCTTCAGCTGAGCTCCACAACTAAAGCCTCTTAGGGGGCTTCTGTCTGAGAAAGGCTGAGGGAGGAAATTGTGAATTCCTCTTGAAGTAGTGGATGTTTGATTTGAGTTGCCAAACGCCGCTTCAGGAGAACATGTGTAGAATATGAGAGATACAACACATTAGTATCAAAAGGAGAAAAGTAAACTATAAAAACTTTGAGGTATAAGAGGTAATCATGAATGTGTTATGAGTTATTGTAACTTCAGGGATGAACATGTCAGGTGAAAGCTCAGTGAAAACAAGACAGACAATATTAATGCTATGGAGAAAGGGAGAAAGAGAGATAGGAAGTCAAGATAGCTAGAGGTAGTGTGTGGCTCAGTTGGTAGAGCATGATGCTTGCAACAACAGGGTTGTTGGTTCGATTCCCACAGGGGACCAGTATGTAAAAATTCAAAAATGTATCCACTCACTAAATCGCTCTGGATAAGAGTGTCTAAAATGACTAAAATGTTTTAAAAAAGGCTGAAATGTATTTTATATTGAATAACCTTGATGCTTTGGCAACACACATATTTTTATTTAACTAGGCAAGACAGTTAAGAACAAATTCTTATTTTCAATGATGGCCTAGGTTCAGGGGCAGAACAACAGATTTGTACCTTGTTAACTCAGGGGCTTGAACTTCCAACCTTCCGGTTGCTAGACCACTGCTCTAACCACTAGGCTACCCTGCCACCCACACATAGTGTGTGAAATGATTGCTTTGGCAACATAAGTATCTTTGTTATGCCAATAAAACATTTTAAATTAAATGTAATTGAAAGAGGGAGAGAGAGAGAGATGATAATGGTTATCTTAAGAGGCTAACAGATAGGGCAGGACTCAGCTGGCTCATCAGTCTCGCTCTAAAATCCTTCTAATGAGGATGGAGAGAGGGAGGAAGAGAGAGATAGCGGGAGAGAGGGGTGGTTTGAGAGAAGGAGTGGAGACCAGGACACCTTGCTAAGATTCAATCTGGCGTTTCAGCAGGGGGCTGAATAAATGCATCATCACTAGTGAGCCTCAAACAACAACCACCCCAACCGATACCATTATGGCTGTGTTTACACAGGCAGCTCAATTCTGATCTTTTTCCACTAATTGCTATTTTGACCAATCACATATCTTTTCACATCATATCTTTTTTAGAGCAGATCTGATTGGTCAAAGACCAATTTGTGAAAAAAATATCAGAATTGGACTGCCTGTGTAAACGCAGCCTAAGAGTACTGAGACATTATTAGGCTACGTTTACTCAGGCAGTCCAATTCAGATCTTTTGCCAATTATTTTCATATCTGATACCTACCTATCTGAGCTTTCCCCTCAAAATTTCAACAGCAAAAAACCATGGAATTTCCAGTTAATACCACCTCCATGTGAATCTGATTCCTGATACAAACCCGATCCCCCATATGCAACCTCTGTCTGGACACAGATTACATTTTTTTCCTCTGAAGTGTTTTTTATGCACATGACCTGCTGTTACCATGACAACCACCCAAAATCTAAAGGAACAGTGACAGGAAATGAGCATTGCATCTGTGTGCTACTGTACTTCAGAGGCTACATCAGTGTGACTGCGCAAACCTGATATGGTTCACATGTAAAACTGAGTGTGACGAACTTCAATTCCATGTTGTCTCCGTGCTGCTGAGGTGATTTTTACAACTTGGCTACATGCCAGACTTTGCGCTTTTGACTTTAAATAATCGTTTAATCAAACGTTTAATCAACATTTACCAAGGTCTTAGTTTTGTCCTTTCTCAACTTCTTGTCATTCAACTTTTTCACCCCAGACACTATATCTGGACATGGTTCTATGGGACCTCCAACAACCAAAAAAGGTAAGTAGTAACATTAACATTATGCCCTCTAATTGCAGTCGCTGTACTTATAACATAAAGGAGAACGATCGCCTTATGGTGAGGATAGCCGAGTTGCAAGCCTAACTTTAGACGCAATCGTTAGGCAAAGGGCAATTTAAGTGTAGGAAAGGATGATGATTCAGTGTCTCTGCCACCAGTAAGTATAGATAGTGCTAGTAATCCCTCGCACGGTCCCCGCAGCCAGACAACTTTCTCAAGGCTTCTGGAAAGAAATGCTGTTGGCATGCTCAACCGGTATCATTCAGCCAACAGAAACTTTCAACCGGTTTTCCCTACTAACCAACGAGTTGGAGCCAGAGGTGGAGCCTTCTCGGGTCTCTCCTCCACCCGTTACAGGGTCTGAGCCGCTGAAGCTTCCCACCATTAGCTCTGACAAATTGAAAACCCTGGTCATTGGCGACTCCATTACCCGCAATATTAGACTTTACAAAATAATCATCCAGCGATCTTACACTGTATACCAGGGTGCAGGGCTACCGACGTAAAGGCTAATCTGAAGATGGTGCTGGCTGAGGCTAAAACTGGCGAGTGTAGAGAGTATAGGGATATTGTTATCCACGTCGGCACCAACGATGTTAGGATGAAACAGTCAGAGGTCACCAAGCGCAACATAGCTTCAGCGTGTAAATTTGCCAGAAAGATGTGTCGGCATCGAGTAATTGTCTCTGGCCCCCTCCCAGTTAGGGGGAGTGATGAGCACTACAGCAGAGTCTCAACTCAATCGCTGGTTGAAAAGTGTTTTCTGCCCCTCCCAAAATATTGAATTTGGAGATAATTGGCCCTCTTTCTGGGACTCACACACAAACAGGACAAAGCCTGGCCTGCTGAGGAGTGACGGACTGCATCCTTGCTGGAGGGGTGCACTTATCTTATCTATCAACATAGACAGGGATCTAACTCCTCTAGCTCCACAATGAGATATGGTGCAGGCCAGGCAGCAGGCTGTTAGCCAGCTTGCCAGCTTAGTGGAGTCTGCCAATAGCACAGTCAGTGTAGTCAGCTTAGTTTTCCCCATTGAGACCGTGTCTGTGCCTTGATCTAGATCGAAAAAATCTAAAAATGGCGGTGTTCGCCTTAGCAATCTCACTGGAACAAAGACGACCTCCATCCATGTCATTTTTAAAAGAGACTGTGATAATGCCTCACAACTCAGAATAGGAATACTTAATATTAGAACCCTCACTGCCAAGGCTGTCATAGTCAATGAACTAAACACTGATCATAAACTTGATGTGATTGTCCTGAGTGAAACATGGCTTAATTAAGCCTGATGAATTTTTTGAGTTAAATGAGGCCTCTCCTCCTGGTTACATTATTGACCATATCACCTGCGCATCCTGCAAATCCAGAGGTGTTACACGTTTATTTGATAGCGAATGTCAATTTATGAAAAAAATAGTTGTTCGTCTTTTGAGGCTCTAGTCATGAACCTTTTACAGGCCTCCTTGGTCATATACAGCATTCCCTAAATTCCTAATCGGACTCACAGTTACCCGATAAATGTTTGTTTTGTTCGATAAAGTCCCTCGTAATATCCAAAAACCTCAGTTTTGTTTGTGCGTTATGTTCAGTAATCCACTGTTTCAGTAAACATCCAGTGAAATTGCAGAGTGTGAAACTCAAAAACACAGAAATTCTCATAATAAACATACATAAAAGATACAAGTGTTATACATCAGCTTAATAACTTCTTATGGTTGAAATCCCATTAACAGGATCGATTTGACAACAGCCAGTAAAAGTGCAGGGCGCCAAATTCAAAACAACAGAAATCTCACAATTAAAATTCCTCAAACATTTTACACCATTTTAAATATAAACTTGTTGTTAATCCCACCACAGTGTCCGATTTCAAAAAGGCTTTACGACGAAAGCACTCCATATGATTATGTTAGGTCTGCACCTAGTCACAGAAAAACACAGCCATTTTTCCAGCCAAAGAGAGGAGTTACAAAAAGCAGAAATATAGATACAATTAATCACTAACCTTTGATGATCTTCATCAGGTGACACTCATAGGACTTCATGTTTTGTTCGATAAAGTTCATATTTATATCCAAAACTCTCAGTTTACATTGGCGCGTTACGTTCTGTAATGTTTTGCTTCCAAAACATCTGGTGATTTTGCAGAGAGCCACATCAATTTACAGAAATACTCATAATAAACATTGATAAAAGATACAACTGTTATGCATGGAACTTTAGATAAACTTCTCCTTTATGCAACTGCTGTGTCAGATTTCGGAAAAGCTTTACCGAAAAAGCACAGCATGCAATAATCTGAGTATAGCGATCCGCCATGTTGTGGAGTCAACAAAGTCAGAAATAGCATTATAAATATTCACTTACCTTTGATGATCTTCATCAGAATGCACTCCCAGGAATCCCAGTTCCACAATAAATGTTTGATTTGTTCGATAAAGTCCATAATTTATGTCCAAATACCTCCTTTTTGTTTGCGCGTTTAGTACACGATCCAAACTCACGACGCGCGGGCAAGTCCAGGCGAAAGTTCAGAAGAAAAGTCATATTACAGTTCGTAGAAACATGTTAAACGAAGTACAGAATTAATCTTTAGGATGTTTTTATCATAAATCTTCAATAATGTTCCAACCGGAGAATTCCTTTGTCTGTAGAAATGCAATGGAACGCAAGCTAACTCTTACATGAGCGCGCATGATCAGCTCATGCCCCTCTGGCAGACCTCTGACTCATTCAGCTCCCATTCCCCCCTCCTTCACAGTAGAAGCATTAAACAAGATTCTAAAGACTGTTGACATCTAGTGGAAGCCCTAGGAAGTGCAATATGACCCCATAGACTGTATATTCGTTAGGCAATGACGTGAAAAACTACAAACCTAAGATTTCCCACTTCCTGGTTGGATTTTTTCTCAGTTTTTTGCCTGCCATATGAGTTCTGTTATACTCACAGACATAATTCAAACAGTTTTAGAAACTTCAGAGTGTTTTCTATCGAAATATACGAATAATATGCATATATTAGCAACTGGGCCTGAGTAGCAGGCAGTTTACTCTTGGCACCTTATTAATCCAAGCTACTCAATACTGCCCCCAGCCATAAGAAGTTAAAAGTGTTGCGATCAGACCCTTTTTTTCAATTTTCTCTTAAAATGACATAATCTAACTGCCTGTAGCTCAGGACCTGAAGCAAGGATATGCATATTTTTGATACCATTTGAAAGGAAACACTTTGAAGTTTGTGGAAATGTGAACTTAATGTAGGAGAATATAACACATTAGATCTGGTAAAAGATAATACAAAACAAAAAAGCATGCGTTTTCTATTTTAATCATCTTTGAAATGCAAGGCCATAATATAATATCAATGCATTACCGTCATAACATCAACATTATAACATCAATGCATGACAATACAAGTAAACATATCTGTTGGAAGCAGATGGTTAACAGCGCTTTTGTGCTACGTTGTATCGGATTAGAATCCTTAGAACGCTGTGAAGGGATATACAGCGTCATTCTAGGTATACATGCTATTGGGGGGAAAAGAGAAAGAGGCTGTGGTGTCATCTGTCCAGAGATGGTGTGGTAGTCCCAGGAGATCTGTCATCCTCCCAGGACAGTCGCACAGAGCTCAATGTCAGGGGTGATGGGGCTGGGAGGACTGTGTGTGTGTGTATGTGTGTGGAGGATGGGTGGTGGCAGTGTTCATTTGGCACCAGGCGTAGAGGAGAGGGTACAATGCTAGTTTGTCAGCAGGTGTCTCAGGGCCTCAAGGCTAGAGGCATCAAACACTTACTGTTCTTGTCCAAACCAACCTATAGGCACTGACAGACTTGTGAGCGCACACACACACACACACACACACACACACACACACACACACACACACACACACACACTGAGTTCCGCCACTACTCCTGACAGGTGACAAAACACCTACCAATAGGAACAGATACATTGAATACATGCCTATTTACTTGGAATGGTAAGGTCTTTATGGATACATTGGCAAAATATTGTCAAAGGGCCAATTAGTAAAAACAAATATAATTGGGCTGCTTGTGTAAACTATCTAACAGAGGAGGCTGGTGGGAGTAGCTATACGAGGGTGGGCTCATTGTAATCCTTCTACAGCTCCTTTCACCAGCCTCCTCCGGTATCTAAAGCCTTTTGTGGAAGGTCACATTTCTAACTAAGGCCACATCTTCGCTTAATGGACAGGAAGGATGCTTCTCTTCTCCCCCACTTGAGTCCTCCACATCTGAATAATCTGAATCAGTACTCAAGGACACTACAGGGCCAAACTCCATTGAATGGGAATGACATCCATGAATGACATGGCACGGTATCCAAGAGGAATTCACATTAAAGAACATTCCAAAAACATAGAAGCTCAGAAGCTCTTCTGGGCCCCTATTCATAAAGTGTCTCAGAGTAGGAGTGCTGATCTAGGATCAGTTTCGCTTTATAGATCAAAATGAATATGATTGCATGGACAGGGATCCTGGATCACCACTCCTATTACTTACTCTAAGAGGCCCTGAACCTGGGTGAACAGATAGCTAGCTAGTTCCAGTCCTAGAGGATGACAGTACTGTAGTTCCAGTCCTAGAGGATGACAGTACTGTAGTTCCAGTCCTAGAGGATGACAGTACTGTACTGCAGTTCCAGTCCTAGAGGATGACAGTACAGTACTGTAGTTCCAGTCCTAGAGGATGGCAGTACTGTACTGCAGTTCCAGTCCTAGAGGATGGCTGTACTGTACTGTAGTTCCAGTCCTAGAGGATGACAGTACAGTACTGTAGTTCCAGTCCTAGAGGATGACAGTACTGCACTGTAGTGCCAGTCCTAGAGGATGACAGTACTGTACTGTAGTTCCAGTCCTAGAGGATGACAGTACTGTAGTGCCAGTCCTAGAGGATGACAGTACTGTACTGTAGTTCCAGTCCTAGAGGATGACAGTACTGTAGTTCCAGTCCTAGAGGATGGCAATACTGTACTGCAGTTCCAGTCCTAGAGGATGACAGTACAGTACTGTAGTTCCAGTCCTAGAGGATGGCAGTACTGTACTGCAGTTCCAGTCCTAGAGGATGACAGTACTGTACTGTAGTTCCAGACCTAGAGGATGACAGTACAGTACTGTAGTTCCAGTCCTAGAGGATGACAGTACTGTACTGCAGTTCCAGTCCTAGAGGATGGCAGTACTGTACTGTAGTTCCAGTCCTAGAAGATGACTGTGTTGTAGTTCCAATCCTAGAGGATGACAGTACTGTAGTTACAGTCCTAGAAGATAACAGTACTGTAGTTACAGTCCTAGAAGATAACAGTACTGTAGTTCCAGTCCTAGAGGATGACAGTACTGCACTGTAGTGCCAGTCCTAGAGGATGACAGTACTGTACTGTAGTTCCAGTCCTAGAGGATGACAGTACTGTAGTTCCAGTCCTAGAGGATGACAGTACTGTAGTTCCAGTCCTAGAGGATGACAGTATTGTAGTTCCAGTCCTAGAGGATGACAGTACTGTACTGTAGTTCCAGACCTAGAGGATGACAGTATTGTAGTTCCAGTCCTAGAGGATGACAGTACTGTACTGTAGTTCCAGACCTAGAGGATGACAGTACTGTACTGTAGTGCCAGTCCTAGAGGATGACAGTATTGTAGTTCCAGTCCTAGAAGATGACAGTACTGTACTGTAGTTCCAGTCCTAGAGGATGACAGTACTGTACTGTAGTTCCAGTCCTGGAGGATGACAGTACTGTACTGTAGTGCCAGTCCTAGAGGATGACAGTATTGTAGTTCCAGTCCTAGAGGATGACAGTACTGTACTGTAGTTCAGGGAGGTGTTTGATCGTTCCCAGCCCTCCCTGTTTCATAATAAACTAGAATTATCACGTCGCTGCTTCTACAGACGTGCTGACAGACACACTGGCAGAAAAACACTGGATGATACAAACATAGTGTGTTATCCCCAGGCTGCGTAGAGGAGTCTCAGCGCACGCACGCACACACACACACACACACACACACACACACACACACACACACACACACACACACACACACACACACACACACACACACACACACACACACACACACACACACACACACACACACACACACACACAGCATCAGCAGCAGGTATAATGATGGTGCAGGATTAAGGACAAGGCAGGACAGAGATAAAAGAGCTTTAAGGAAATAAGCACAGGTTCATCTAGGAAGATGTGGAGGCAGGCAGGCAAACAGTGGTTGACAATCTCCATGATGAGAGTGTCTCTGTGAACACCACCCGCCAGGCTGCTGCTGCAAGACGGAGAAGCTGTGCTGAATCAGCGCTTTCTGCTCAGCTCAGCCAGCACACCTCCATATGTTTACTTAGACACACATAGTCAGAGAGCACGCGCACACACACACACACTCTGGCGCATTACATATACTAAGGTGTGCACCGTTAAGCGCACAACACCAATGCACACACTGATTATGTGTTGTGTATGCTTACAGACACACACAAACACAGGCTTCACACACACCAGGGTTTCTGTAAGCAGGCAATTAGGCCTGTTGATGCCAAAATGACCAGGAGAAAAACAATTTCATTGTTAAATAATTGATTGAAATACCAAATCGATGGAAATACATTTGACGGTCATGCTTATCAGTCTATAGGTTAATTTGCATAATTCAATGGAATTAAATTGGCCTGTGTATTTTCTCAACTGGTAACTGAAGTGCACCTCCCATTCACAATTCAAGTACAGGCAACAGGCTGTCAGCGCATCACCCACCACTTTACAAAGTGAGCCAGGGGCTTGATGCATTTTGAAAACATACTTAATTGGTTGAAACCCGAATGTTTTACTTCATATTGAGGCATGTCGTACCTTGCTTCAAAGTAGCCTATAGGTAAAATCCGACCATGGAAACGTGGAGGCAATTCTTTTATTAGAAAGACTTCATAGGCAGCACAGAAGTGTCAAGTTTGGGGAAGCTTACAATTTATCCAATCATTTCTACTGTTCTGCATGCAAGTCATCCCTTTCATATGCACATTTTCATGGAACAGTTTCATTTCAATAATAACGGTTTAGTTTCTCAAAATCATTTTCACGTGATTAATCATTAAAATCTTACATTTAAATTGAAATGCGCCACATGGACACATTGATACACCGTGATCCATTGGCGGCTAAAGAAATTAGCGCATGGAACTCATAGCCTATAGGCCAATGCAGCAGTAAGCCTATAACTTCCATTGCTCTTTCACACCAAGGATTGGTGGTTATCGAGGGGCCGAGTGTTGAAAAGATGTTTTAAATACTGTAGCTTACTGAGAGGAACTAAAGTTTTAATATGTTATCATTCGCAATGGATGTAAAGAAAGAAAACACTTTCCTACATTTCCGAGTAGCAGGACAAGTACTTCTAACAAGGGTTCTTCTAAGATCCTCAAATATCTTTGAGGTGGGGTTCATCGAGGAACCTCCTTAATTGGTGGTGGTTCTTGCAGGAACCTAACTGCCCAACTGAAACATTTGGATTTGAAAGGACAGCAGGTGCAGGCACTTAACTGAAAAATGTAAATATCTACTCAATTTAAGATAAGGTTTGTCCCTTATATGATCTAAGTTTATATTGTTTTATGATGATACCATCTATCTTTTCATATTTTCATTGAAGAGGTAAGGGAAGAGGATGGTACATGTGATCTGCATAACATACCAATACCAATTGACATAACTTTGCATGCCTCCTCGTCTGTATACCTGCAGACACAGAAGTGAGCAGTTCAGTCATCTGCACACCATGCAGCTAGCCTTCAACATATTCTTATAGCCTACATATTCTTACCTCTTTGTTGATTGATATCCATTTAATTGTGTCCATTTTCAGTTGTAGAAAGTTTTGTACAAATATGAAAAGATAGATGGTATCATCATAAAACAATATCAATTTAGAGCATAACAAGGGACAAACCTTACCTTAAATTGAGTAGATATTTACATTTTTCAGTTAAGTGCCTGCACCTGCTGTCCTTTCAAATTCAAATGTTTCAGTTGGGCAGTTAGAAAGAACCACCACCAATTAAGGAGGTTCCTCGATGAACCCCACCGCCTATGAGGTTCTTGGAAGACCTTTTTGGGGGCAATGTTCAGTGCCAAGAACACTAAGGTTCTTCGAAGATATTTGAGGATCTTAGCCCTAATGTTTAGAGTGTACGAGCTTGTGATTTGAAACAATCCACAGCTATGATTTTTTTAGAAGCTAATGATCCTCGATTCCTCTGTGGCTAAGTTATGCTTTCTGGCCAAGTACTTTGAATGATTTTGTATAGAATTGGAAAATGTATTTCCAATTGCTTCCCTATTGGACCCACCGCTATGCCATTTCTCCTGTTCTATTGGTTTTACATCAACTTTCTTTCGTTGTCCAGAAGCCAAAGGCACTATCCTAGTCATATTAGCAACTCATCCTAGTTGTTGTTAGATTCCCCCTCTTTCTAAATGTCTAGGTTTTCATCTCTGTCACGTATGGAACCGTTCCCACGCATATTGTTTAAAATGGTGTTTTCCAGGTGCACTGTTTAAAATTGTGTTTTCCAGGTGCACTGTTTAAAATGGTGTTTCCCCGCAAATTACATTTTGGCAACATTTTATTGGCTGTATTTTACATGAGTTTCATGTTCTGTTCATGTTCTGTTAATCTAAACGTGATTTATGTCATTCTGACCACCGTTGGTCGGTCTGGTAAATTTCTCAAAAGGCCAGTAAATGTAAATCTTCCCGGTCACGTTGTCTGGGGCCACCTTTTCCTAACGGAAACCCTAACATTCACATACATTCACATACATTCACATGCAACACACACACACACACACACACACACACACACACACACACAAGGGCATAGGAGCACACAGAGGCACACACACACACCGTTTTGGGATGCCATGCAGTCTACTGTGAGGCATGTGTGTGTGTGTGGCTCAGTGTGCTGTCAGAGAGGTGAGAAACTGATCCAGTTTTGTCCCTGGCAGCAGAAAGCCTACCACAGCACCACGCTGCTAATACACCAATCAATAGCTATTACATTCCCTGTTACATGCCTCCTCTGCCCTGGTCGGGGCAAACTATCACACACACAGAGAGGCACACACACACACCTCGGTGGCTACACCTGCCTGCCTTGCTGTGGGCTAATTGCACAGACAGGGGCACTCATATCACAACTCAAGCGCTGCTTCACAATCTATAAGGCAAAAATAAGCATTTTTCCCAAGTTGCATGAATGTTCTGTTCAACAGATTGCACATTGATAAAGCTTGTGTAAGAAGACGGTTGTTTTGTCTCTTCCTCTACCAGTACTTCAGCCCTTATGTGATGTGTCAGGTTGATTTCCTGGGCAGTTTTCTCTCTGTGTTGGCTCTGTGTTCTGCAGTGTGTTGTTTGGGATAGCAGAGTGCTGCAGCCATCGAGAAGTGTCTGTGTGTGTGTGTGTGTGTGTGTGTGTGTGTGTGTGTTGTTTGAGATGGCAGAGTGCTGGTAATTCCTGACCCTCCCCTGCTGCTGTACACTACGGACTTCATTACAGGCCTAATTAACATCTAGTGAACCCTGAGCCCTGTGATTTCATAGCAGATAGGATTACCCTATCTAAGGATTACACACACACACACACACACACACACACACACATATATATATATATATATATATATATATATAGGTGCAGGGGTTTCAAGGATGAATGCATACACACACGGATGGACGTATTCATTCACATACATACGTGCAAAGGCTCTCACAAACACACACACACTGCTCCGCGTATCACATCAGGGATAATACTGGTAAATGATAATACTACATACAGCTGTACTACAGTAATACAGATATTACAGTAATACAGATATTACAGAAATACAGGCAACAGATGGAGGAGAAAAAAGGAGAAGAGATGTAGGCTAGAAAGAGAAAGATAAGGACTCCTCTCTTCCCCCACTCAGCCTCTGCTCCTCTCTCTACTAATCTACTCAGATCTACCCTCTTCTCTACTACTCTCCTCCTCTCTCCTCTCTTTCTCTCATCCATCTCCACACTCCTCTCTTTCTCATTCTTCTCTTCTCTCCTTTTACCCTTTCTCTCCTCCATCGCTCCTTCCTCTCTCCTGCCTCTCTCCTCCCTCTCTCCTGCATCTCTCCTGCCTCTCTCCTGCCTCTCTCCTCCCCCTCTCCTGCCTGTCTCCTGCCTGTCTCCTGCCTCTCTCCTCGCTCTCTCCTGCCTCTCTCCTTCCTCTCTCCTCCCTCTCTCCTGCCTCTCTCCTGCATCTCTCCTTCCTCTCTCCTGCATCTCTCCAGCCTCTCTGCTGCCACTCTCGTCGCTCTCTCCTGCCACTCTCCTTCCTCTCTCCTCCCTCTCTCCTGCCTCTCTCCTCCCTCTCTCCTTTCACACCTCCTCTCTCCTTTCGCTCCTCAGTTATTGCAGCGTCAGGTTCTTATTCTCATTGCAAAAGGAACAGTGACTGAAGGGGTCGGATCAAATTCTATATTCCATCTGCTCATCAGAACAAGTCCCTGGGTTACAGTATACTGTACCACTGTACTATACCACACACACAGACACACACAGTACTCTCAGTATAGCTAACTAGGCTTGATTCAAATGCATGAAACACAATGTATGTAGAATGCTTCTCAGAGTTTTCTGATGAACAGCCATGGGGCATATCCAATCAAAATCATAGGACCAGGAGGTTTTCCTGACTATATAACCTGACCAGAAAACACTCAGGAACCTAGTTACTGTATGTATGGCCCTGGGCATGTGTGTGTGTGTGTGTGTGTGTGTGTGATGTCGATTAGTTGATGCAGTTTGTTTCATTAACTAGATCAGTAGTGGCATTGTGAGTCACACAGCATCTATAATGGCCCGATGCTATTCTCATGATCACTACATTACCCATGTCACATCGGAGAGAAATAATGGAAATTATACATTGGGCTGTCATGGCAGAACGCATTGCAGACCATATAGAAGATGCCAAACGTAATCATTCCAATCTTCCCAAAGGAGAGGCAAAGTGCTGTGAAGATCAGTTGCTTTGATAATCTGTTTGACATGGGAGTTACACTGAGTGTACATATTAAACTGGTTCCATTGCAAGAATAGCAATGTTGATTCTGCAAGAAAGGCAGGTTCAATTTGCATATTGTATTGTTATGGGACGATTTATTGTGTAATATAGCCTATTATGATGATGTCATCATTGATTAGGCCCTTCTTCAGGCTATAGAATGTACAGTATATGCCACTGCAACCAGGCCTATGATTTGATGTGTGTGTCTGTGTGTTACTGTTTTTGCATGGACCACAACCAAGCTAAGTCACATGTTTTGTGTGTGTTAGTCTCGCTCTCTCTTACTCTGTTTGCATGGCCCTCAACCAACATTAGCCATGACGACACAATGACACACAGCAAAACAGATCAGTAATTCTTTAATGAGCCCTCTCTCCCTTACCCTCGGGGGCGAACAAGGCTAGCGCGTCCGTCCCATTACGTATCGGTCCGTGCGTCCGTGCAGCATATCGGTTATTAACTCTAATAACCGGGGAGGGACTGCTGCATGGCTAGTCCTCTGAAGGGGCTATTCATTTGGCTAGCTAATTAGCCTGTTAGCCTCTGAAGGACCCTCAGTGTCACATTAGGCCTAATGTATCCACCAGGAACAGAGAGAACAGAAAGGCACTCTCCTTGTGTGTGTGTGTGTGTGTGTGTGCGCGCTGGCACTCTATGCCTGCCCCAAGACCAATCTCTTCCAATATTTCTGTGTGCCTCTGTCTTTCTTGAGGATTAGAGAAGCAGAGATGAGTTTTTTTGTTGTTTCTGTGGAAACCTTCAAAGACAGCCTTTCCTGGACATGTAATACTTTTGCGAGAGCAATACATCTTGAAATTGTTCTAATGAAATGCAGACTGGAATACCTTCGGGGAAGGTAGAGTTGGAATGTAGGCGATACAAACTTTGATTGCCTTGTTTCTATGGCTGTTGAAAGCTGTGTTATTTGTTTGTCGTGCAGTAGAGTTTCTGTGACTAGAAGTCATCATTTCTATGACTTCAGGAGAAGTCATCAAAACAAAAGAATGAGAAGGAGGAGAAGGATGAGAGAGGAGAAGAAGTCCGGTTATCCATCTGTGTGTCGGCAGAGAAGGAAATGCATGAATAAACTGCTTCCTTTGATCGGGGCAGAGGGGGCATGTGAGAAAAAGTGATGCGTGTAGCTGTGAAAGTTAAATTCTCCTGTTCTAGCAAACACCATCTGTCAGGAATAGTGGCAGAACTCAGTGTGTGTGTGTGTGTGTGTGGACTGTGGACTGTGAGAGACTCGGTGTGTGTGTGTGTGTGAATGAATGTGTGTAACCCTCAGTGTGTGTGTATGTGTATGTGTGGACGTGTTCACTATTCTTCTGGGGACCAGAAGTCCCAGCAAGAACAGTAAACAAACAAAAATTGGACCAACTGGGGACATTTTGTTAGTCCCCACGAGGTCAAATGCTATTTTTACGGGGTTTAGGGTTAAGGTTAGAATTAGAATTACGATATGGGTTAGGGTTAGGTTTAAGGTTAGGTTTTTGGGGGTTAAGGTTTGGGTGAAGGCTAAGGGTAACAGTACGGGTTAGGGGAAATAGGACTATAAATGGGACTGAATTGTGTCCCCCCACAAGGTTAGCTGTACAAGACTCTCTCTCTCTCTCTCTCTGTGTGTGTGTGTGTAGCAGCCTCAGAATCCCCCAGGGCAGCTGCTGTTAGGTAGTCTCTGTCTGTCTGTCCGCTTGACAGGGTAGATAATGACCGTTCTGCACTGTCAACCTCAACTACAGATGAACCCTAATCCTAAACCAGCACAGGACAGATAGTTGTAGACCTATAGAAATATCAATACACAGATAGATGGAACGATGCATTGTCTGTCTGTCTGCCGGTATGTATAAATAGCTTGATCTATTACACTATACTGTATATGAATGGAGGGATGAATGGATGAACAGATAGCAAGATGGATAGACATATTGTATATAGGAGTTCATTTAATGTATGGCTGTATTAGACTATACTGTTATGTCTGTATTAGACTATACTGTTATGGCTGTATTAGACTATACTGTTATGGATGGAGAAGATGATTGGATAGCAGATATATAACTAGATATTGTACATCACTGACAGTATTCAATTCAACCACCCTGCTGCTAGCACTGTGTGTGTTTCTCTTATGTATGAGTGATGGTGGCGTGAAGAACAGATTGATATATCCTCATGTCTTATCGTGGAAACAACTGGCGGTTCGGTCGAGCGTGACGCAGGAGCGTCAACTACAAAGAAGTGTGAGTGTGAGGATGGGGTCACAAGGGACACAGACACAGAGTTATTCATATCTGTAATGGTGTCTAGATGCCATTACAGGTCCCATGTGTATGTGCGGGCTCTTTGTATGATCATCCCTGAAGACTGGAGACAACCTCACCCATCCCGACCCCACCCAGCCCCAGAGCTAGCCAACCACCCCCAACTACAATACCCCAGAGCTAGCCAACCACCCCCACCTACTGTGCCCCAGAGCTAGCCAACCACCCCCACCTACTGTGCCCCAGAGATAGCCAACCACCCCCACCTACAGTACCCCACCCCAGAGCTAGCCAACCACCCAACCTACAGTGCCCCAGAGCTAGCCAACCACCCCCCACCTACAGTACCCCAGAGCAATCCAACCATCCCCACCTACAGTACCCCAGAGCTAGCCAACCACCACCACCTACTGTGCCCCAGAGCTAGCCAACCACCCCCACCTACTGTGCCCCAAAAATAGCCAACCACCCCCACCTACTGCGCCCCAAAGATAGCCAACCACCCCCACCTACAGTACCCTACCCCAGAGCTAGCCAACCACCCCCACCTACAGTGCCCCAGAGCTAGCCAACCACCCCCACCTACAGTACCCCAGAGCTAGCCAACCACCCCCACCTAGAGTACCCCAGAGCTAGCCAACCACCCCCACCTACAGTACCCCAGAGCTAGCCAACCACCCCCACCTAGAGTACCCCAGAGCTAGCCAACCACCCCCACCTACTGTGCCCCAGAGATAGCCAACCACCCCCACCTACAGTACCCCACCCCAGAGCTAGCCAACCACCCCCACCTACTGTGCCCCAGAGACTGCCAACCACCCCCACCTACTATGCCCCAGAGCTAGCCAACCACCCCCACCTACTGTGCCCCAGAGATAGCCAACCACCCCCACCTACAGTACCCCACCCCAGAGCTAGCCAACCACCCCAACCTACAGTGCCCCAGAGCTAGCCAACCACCCCCACCTACAGTACCCCAGAGCTATCCAACCATCCCCACCTACAGTACCCCAGAGCTAGCCAACCACCACCACCTACTGTGCCCCAGAGCTAGCCAACCACCCCCACCTACTGTGCCCCAAAAATAGCCAACCACCCCCACCTACTGTGCCCCAAAGATAGCCAACCACCCCCACCTACAGTACCCTACCCCAGAGCTAGCCAACCACCCCCACCTACAGGGCCCCAGAGCTAGCCAACCACCCCCTCCTACAGTGCCCCAGAGCTAGCCAACCACCACCACCTACAGTACCCCAGAGCTAGCCAACCACCCCCACCTACAGTACCCTAGAGCTAGCCAACCACCCCCACCTACTGTGCCCCAGAGATATCCAACCACCCCCACCTACAGTACCCCACCACAGAGTTAGCCAACCACCCCCACCTACTGTGCCCCAGAGATTGCCAACCACCCCCACCTACAGTACCCCACCCCAGAGCTAGCCAACCACCCCCACCTACTGTGCCCCAGAGCTAGCCAACCACCCCACCTACTGTGCCCCAGAGCTAGCCAACCACCCCCACATACAGTACCCCAGAGCTAGCCAACCACCCCCACCTACAGTACCCCAGACTTAGCCATCCACCCCCACCTACAGTACCCCAGAGCTAGTCAACCAGCCCCACCTACAGTACCCCAGAGCTAGCCAACCACCCCCACCTACAGTACCCCAGAGCTAGCCAACCACCCCGACCTACTGTGCCCCAGAGCTAGCCAACCACCCCACCTACTGTGCCCCAGAGCTAGCCAACCACCCCACCTACTGTGCCCCAGAGCTAGCCAACCACACCCACCTACAGTACCCCAGAGCTAGCCAACCACCCCCACCTACAGTACCCGAGAGCTAGCCAACCACCCCCACCTACAGTACCCCAGAGTTAGCCATCCACCCCCACCTACAGTACCCCAGAGCTAGCCAACCACCCCCACCTACAGTACCCTAGAGCTAGCCAACCACCCCCACCTACAGTACCCCAGTTAGCCATCCACCCCCACCTACAGTACCCCAGAGCAATCCAACCATCCCCACCTACTGTGCCCCAGAGCTAGCCAACCACCCCACCTACTGTGCCCCAGAGCTAGCCAACCACCCCCACCTACAGTACCCCAGAGCTAGCCAACCACCCCCACCTACAGTACCCTAGAGCTAGCCAACCACCCCCACCTACAGTACCCCAGAGTTAGCCATCCACCCCCACCTACAGTACCCCAGAGTTAGCCATCCACCCCACCTACAGTACCCCAGAGCTAGTCAACCAGCCCCACCTACAGTACCCACCCCAGAGATAGATAAGGACGTGTGTTCAGTCAGCCTTAGATGCATTACACCCAGATTATGGATCACAGATTATGGATCTCCTGCATTAATCCTTCAATCACACAGATTACGGGTTTTGTAAACATAATCTGGTAGAGAGGGAATGTGTTTGACCTGGATCTCTGTGTTTGGTCTGGATGGAGTAGCTATCTCTGACCATTGTGAAACGTGGGTCTGAAGAACTGGACCATATGGGAGAGTAGTACAAAGAGACAGAAAGGGCAAAGGAGGACATCTCAGAGACAAACTAAAAGACCTCAAGCCTTTTCTCTCTGAGCTCTGGTGTGGATCCGTCTCAGTCTTCCAGAAACTGACAAACTTCAGACACACAGAAACCAATTAGAAGCCTGTCAGAGACGTCAGAGGAGGAGCAGTGTGTCTGTCCTCCATGGTTGTTTATGAGAGGGAGCAGACATGGGAGGGGGGGACTTCTCTTTAAAGCCTATGAGCCCTAAAGGTGCATGACAGCTGTTTCCCCTGGCAGTGGGAGCATATTCCTGACGCACACACCAGCCTGCACAGGATATGGCGGACCTACTTCGGTGTTACATGGATTATATAGGATCTTATTGGATCTTCTGTTAGAACAGGTCTGCCCTGCGCCCAATCACGCACCTGCTTTTCATTCAACACACCTCCCTATCAAGTGAGTAGTGAATATGGTCAGAGAGGCACAAGGAGTGGAGAATGGGGGATCATGTGGATAGAGTGGTACATGGGTGAAGGTTCAGGGGGGTAAGGGAAGAGTGGAAACTGAGGTAACATGAGGGTGGAGGCATGAGTAGAGGGGTACGACTGAGGTGAAAGAAAGGCGAGGATGGAGAGAAAAGGTGAGTTGAAGAGGCATGAGGGTGGAGAGGAAAGGTGAGTTGAAGAGGCATGAGGGTGGAGAGGAAAGGTGAGTTGAAGAGGCATGAGGGTGGAGAGGAAAGGTGAGGTATGAGTGTGGAGAAGGGGGTTTGCCATCGTCAGTCCTAGGGGCTCAGCTCTGGACCTGTCGGACCCTGTATGCTTGTGTCTGGGCAGCAGATGTCTGGTCCCAGGGTGGAGGATTGAGGATATTACAGCAGAACTCATTTCCCCTGGTTCCCTTGGCCATTCATCCAGGGCTCAGCAGAGTGCCGCAAGGCAGGGCAAGGTGGGGATGGAGGGATCACAGAGGTAGGGTGGGGACTGGACAAGGCGATCAAAGAGGCTTTCGGAGGGGTTTTGGTTGGGCTGGGTGGGGCCCTGATGTGGCATGAGCAAGGACTTTGCCATCAGAAAACACATTACTTCTTCCCCTGTAAAGTCTTTCATAAAGTCCACTTTTTGGGTCAGTTGGACTTTATGTAAGTAATTCCTATATGAACATGTACCATGTGTATCCACTGTCTGTCCACTGGAGGAATAGCATCATCCCAACACTGTCAAACTCATCCATTCTCTCAAACAATCCCCACAACCAACATACAGACACATCACAGTATCATTCACATCAGCATTACTAATACACATTATCCCACTCCCTCACACCAGCACCAGTCCTACTGTATCCCAAACCCTGGCCTAGCCTTCTACAGTCACTCGGCCTGGGTAGTTTCTGTCTATGTTGACATGGTCCTCCCTTGAGGAGTTTATGAGTCTGTTAGAGGGTATTAATTAAGGAGTCCCTGGACAGAGCAGGAGGCCATCAGGCCAGGAAATGGTTTAATAATAATAGTTTCCTCCATAACCAGCTCCTTCCTACAGCAGATATGTACTTTTAACAGAGAGATGTAATGCATTCCAAATGGCACCCTATTCCCTAAATAGAGCACTACTATTGACCAAGGCCCATAGGTTTTTTGCTGAAAGTAGTGCACTGTTGGGAATAGGGTGCTGTTTGAGATGCGCTAATGCACTAGTACTGTACACCTCTGGGATGCTAGCAGACACTAGCTGGAGAGATACAGAGGTTAGTTGAGCATTTAAAAAAAGCTTTTGTCAGAATATAATGTACTGTAATACTGTACTGTAATAACTGTAATAACTGCATACAGCCTAGAGATTCATTTTAATAAAAAATCCTATGTCAAAGTTTAGATTTGTTTTAAAGTTTAGTATTGACATGGAGTAATTTAGCAGACACTCTTATCCAGAGTGACTTACAGGAACAATTAGGGTTAATCACGTTGTTCAAGGGCACATTGGCAGATTGTTCACCCAGTCGGCTAAGGGATTCAAACCTGCAACCTTTTGGTTACTGGCCTAATGCTCCTACTGGCTAGGCTACCTGCCACCCATATAGAAATGCTGCAGAATGGTAGAGTGACTGAAGAGACGCAGGCATTGAAGACTTGAACAAACAATAACATTGATTCTAACCCATATGCCTCCACAGAGACTAGAGCCTAAATCCAACACCTTAGACCAACAAAGGCTGGATGCCCTGCATTTGCCAAGAAAATGTACAAGATGCTGTTCAACCATTCCTGGACATGAAAACAGGTCCCAGAGGAGCTTTGCAAGTCCTTGTTTTTACCTGTACAGCCAACATTAGAGTCGCTGCTTTGAAAGTAATGAGAAGAAAATGTTGGTTTTAGTGTTTATTTACCCATAATTGGAGGTACTGTTGCCTCATTCGTCTTATTGGTCTCCTAAGACACACACACACGTGCATCAACACACACACACACACACACACACACACACACACACACACACACCCTCAATTGTGCAACCGAGTGAGGTGTCCTTGGCATTCAGGGAATTCAACAGGAAATATTTTGTTGGTGGACACACACACACACCTAATTAGATTAGCATTATCGACAGGGCTGCCGATGGTGTGAGTGACCCTGAAAATGGACCAGGTTAATTTAGATGGGAGCTCCGATTCATCACTCCCCCAGCTCGGGCTGCCCTATGTAGGTGAGAGAGACAGATGAGCTTCTCCCTACCCCACTGGATCCCTAGAGCCTCGCCTTGCATGCTAACACATAACACAGAAGTTTGTGTTCCAAATGACACCCTATTCCCTATATAATACACAACTTTGGACCAGGGCCGGTCAGATAACTGTATTATATACAGTATAATAGGGAATAGGGTGCCATTTGGGACCCAGACAGAGACAGGCATTCCTGATGTAACTGGGCACTGGGCAAATAAAGCCGGGACATTCCTGGGTTAATTGAGGAATATAGTAGAGGGATAACAATGGGATTCTTCCGCTCTGTCTCCCAATCCACACTGGAATGTACTGGGGGAAATGATGTACTGATGAGAAGGAGGAGGGAAAAGGGAGTGTAGAGAGATGAGCTGGGGTTTTTCCACTGTGGCAGACACGCAGTCATGGATATGCCTTGTTTATACCTTGTAAGATATCCAGACACAATGGGTCCCTGACTACCTCTGGAGGTGTTCAGGAAGATCTGATCACAATCGGTTCACAATGCATCTTCTAATAGTCTACACCTGACTGAAAATGTGGGCACAATCAGAATGTGGACAAGATCAGGGCAAAGGACGCATGTTAGAACAGGGTATAAACGGGGCTATAGACAAGTACACACACACGCACACACAAACACAGACACAAGCTTGCACGCACACACATGAATGCCATACCATGACCATCTGTCCGTGTATTATCTCTCTCTCTCTCTCTCTAATGCATTCTACCATGTAGGCTAAAGAGATGCTTGCATAACACACACTCAAGCTGATCAGAAACAAACATTTTCAAAACTACTTATAGTGAGCCAATTGATTGCAAATGAATGCCTTAGGAGAAAATGGTCTCCTACTACACAATCCACCAATGAGTTACACCATTAACACACATGAAAGTGTATTTTCAATTAAACAAATTAAAAATATCTGAAACATATCCAACACAACCCCACAACGTTGTCTAAACGCATTATTAGTAGGCTGTTGTGTGCGTGTCCAGGTAATAGAGGTGTAGAATAGAGAGACAGGGCCAGATCTGTGTATCGACCGGAGCCAGGGGGAATCCACAGGGACTGGCCGAGTGCACTAGCCACTTAATAAAAAGGTCTATCCATTCACAGCAAAGCACACACACACACACACACACCTATTGAGCGACAGGTCTGGTGGATGGTGAGGGGGACAAAGCGATTTTCTCTGATACATAATTTATGTGCCAATTAAGTCTGGCCCTGGAACAGACTGGTATCCCTGCAGCTGAGAGGAGAGATGATCTCTTTGCTGCTCTGTGGTTCAGGTGAGTTGATCTGGGACCAGTGATATTACAGTTACACTAGAGCTCTCATTCACTTTATCTTTCTTCTTCTCTGGTACACATACAAGACCTCTCAGGCTGACTCTGACTGGTCAGCTAGCTGCTGATCTTGTATAACATCCTGCCAACACTTTCAGACAGAAAATTAAACACTACCATTCTAGAGGTAAAGATACGAGGAGATCTACCACCGCGAGTAAGTAACAACATGGATCGTACCATGACTTGTGCTCAGCTAAAGGTTTACATTTCATGGCTCTGAATGTCCGTAGCCTTTTACCAAAAATTGATGAGATTCATATGTTTATTGGCAGTAGCAATGCTGTGATAATTTGCTTTACGGAGTCATGGCTTGACTGTTTTATTTGTGACTTGGACATTGAAAACTACATGGTTTTGATGAAAGACCACAATTGCAACGGGGGAGGAGTCTGTGTGCTCATAAGAGCAGACATTTGTTTTAACGAGAGAATTGATATTAAACATGAACTTGAGGCTGTTTGGGTGGACATCCTCCTACCCAAGAGCAAACCAATCTTGTAATAGGCCCATGACCAACGCAACTTTTATGACCTACTGGAGGACATGTTCCAAATGTCCAGGTTGACAGCTCTGAGGTTATAATGACTGGTGATTTTAACACGGATGTTTCTATCAAGGATCACACTGTGCTCAAAGCATTCAACAGTTTCTGTCATTCATTTGATCTGTTTCAGCTGAGTAAGGAACCCACACGTGTCTGCCACTCTAGTCAAACTGATCTAATTCTGGTTTCTGACAAGTCTGTGATATCTCAGAGTGGGCTGTGGTATGATAGCCTCGTACGAACCATCCTGATCTCGCCAGCTCACATTCTGTTTCACTATCTGTGTAGCAAAACAAAATGTGAGATCAGGATGGTTCGTACGAGGCTGGTGGAATGAGCGACCACTCTATAATTTATTGCACAAGGAAAAGCCAGAGAAAGTTATTTAATCAACGTAAAACAATGAAGGTCAGATCAAAGACACAAGGACCCGTGTTAGTTACTCTCATTCCTACGCCACAATAGGCAGTGGCCCAGATTTTGTGCCATGTCAATTCAAAAGCAGTACTGGCCAGAACACGTCTTTATATACACCAGTGGTAGAGTGGAACAAAGTCCCAGCTGAGATAAAAAACAGTTTCTGCTAGTCTTCAACACTCCTACAAGGCTTGGTTAACCTCTTAAATGTATTGGGAAAATGTAGATTTCTGCCTAAATAGACATAACCAAAAGAAACTGCTACTCATGTGTAATTACATCTGGGAGATAATAAGGAATTATCAGAAGATAGATAGGAGTTACATAGCTCAGAATACACAAGATCAAGCACACACAAAATAATGTTTTCGTTTTTATTTTGAAAGTCACTGAAAAGCTCTAAGTGAATATTGATGACTAGACCTGGAAACACATCAGGGCTTCCACAACATGTGAACAATATCAGAAAAAAGGGGATTGATAGACCTAACAACTTGAAATGGGCAGATGTTTTAGTAAGTGGTGTCAGGTGTGTTCACGGGACGTGTCCAAGTGTCCCTAAACCTCTCCAAAGTGGCTTATATCTGTAAATGAGATAATTCCAGTGCTATTACATATTTGCATTCCCTAAATGCTATTTGTTCAGTATTGAAACTATACTGCAGCGTTCGGGCGGCGTTCGGTGGTCGGCGTCGCTGGCTTTCTAGCCATCGCCAATCCACCTTTCATTTTCCATTTGTTTTGTCTTGTCTTCCCACACACCTGGTTCCAATTCCATAATTACATGTTGTGTATTTAACCCTGTTTGTGCACGTTATGTCTGGCGAGCTGTCACGAGTTCCGCCGAAGTTTGTCCCTCTCTTTGTTCAAGCAGCGTTCGGCGGTCACCAGCTTTCTAGTCACCACCGATCCATATTTCATTTTCGTTTTGTTTTGTCTTCATTATACACACCTGGTTTCCATTCCATAATCAATGTTCCTTATTTAACCCCCTGGCTTCCCTTTCTGTTTTGTGAGTGATTGTCATTGTCATGTGGGTTCGTTCTTTGTGCTCAGGATATTTGTATTTTTCCTTGTTGGAACATTTCTTACATTTGGAGTAAATTCAGATGATTACTCATACCTGTGTCCTGCGCTTGACTCCGCTTATCCATTCACCTAATCGCTGACACGTGCGAAGGGTTTTTGTCCCATTGTGTGTATATATATATATCGTTTTGTTCACAGTGATTTTTACTATTAAACTGCACCGTTGTAACACAGTCTTTGCTCTCCTGCGCCTAACTTCTCTGCTGCCAGTACGCACCCCTTACAGTACTAGTCAAAAGTTTGGACAAACCTACTCATTCCAGGGTTTTTCTGTATTTTAACAATTTTCTACATTGTGGAATAATAGCGAAGACATCAACACCATGAAATAACACACATGGAATCATTTAGTAAGCAAAAAAGTGGTAAACAAATCAAAATATATTTTATATTTGTGATTCTTGAAAGTAGCCACCCTTTGCCTTGATGACAGCTTTTCACACTCTTGGCATTCTCTCAACCAGCTTCATGAGGTAGTCACCTCGGAATGCATTTCAATTAACAGCTGTGCCTTGTTAAAAGTTCCTTTGTGGAATTTCTTTCCTTCTTAATGCGTTTGAGCCAATCAGTTGTAACAAGGTAGGGGTGGTATACAAAAGATAACCCTATTTGGTAAAAGACCTGTCAACTGATTTAACTTGTAATATATGCTGGCTCCTTTCCTGTTACCTTTCCTGTTTCAAATTTGTTACGGGGAACGTATACATTTCCCAAATTGACCTTCTCTTGTAACATACAGTATATATATATATGTAACACATGTAAGCCCTTTACTATTGCCCTTCCAGGGCACTTCAAGGGGCCTCCCGAGTGGTGCAGTGGTCTGCCACTAGAGAGTCTTGGTTCAAGTCCAGGCTCTGTCATGACTGGGAGACCCATGGGGCGGGGCACAATTGGCCCAGCATCGTCCGGGTTAGGGGAGGGTTTGGCCGGTAGGGATGTCCTTGTCCCATTGTGCACTAGCGACTCCTGTGGCAGGTGCAATACACGCTAACACGGTCACCAGGTGTACAGTGTTTCCTCCGACACATTGGTGCGGCTGGCTTCCAGGTTAAGTGGACATTGTGTCAAGAAGCAGTGCGGCTTGGCTGGGTTGTGTTTCGGAGGACGCACAGCTCTCAACCTTCGCCTCTTCCGAGTCCGTACGGGAGTTGCAGCATTGAGACAAGACTAACTACCAATTGGAGACCATGAAATTGGGGAGAAAAAATATATACATTACAAAAAATAAGCAAAGCGAAATGACAGTACATCATTATTTTAAGACATGAAGGTCAGTCAATCCAGAACATTTCAATAACTTTTAAAGTTTCTTCAAGAGCAGTCACAAAAACCATCAAGTGCTATGATGAAATTGGCTCTCATGAAGACTGCCACAGGAAAAGAAAACCTAGAGTTACCTCTGCTGCAGAAGATAAGTTCATTGGAGTTACCAGCTTCAGAAATTGCAGCCCAAAATAAATGATTGACAGAGTTCAAGTAACAGACACATCAACAGTTCAGAGGAGACTGCGTGAATCAGGACTTCATGGTTGAAATGCTGCAAAGAAACCACTACTAAAGGACACCGGTAAGAAGAAGAGACATACTTGGGGCAAGAAACACGACCCCAGTGGAAATCTGTCCTTTGGTCTGATTAGTCCAAATTTGAGATTTTGGTTCCAACCGCAGTGTCTTTGTGAGATGCAGAGTGGGTGAACGGATGATCTCCACATGTGGTTCCCGCCGTGAAGCATGGAGGAGGTTGTGTGGGGATGCTTTGCTGCTGACACTGTCTGTGATTTATTTAGAATTCAAGGCACACTTAACCAGCATGCTACCACAGCATTCTGCAGCAATACGCCATCTGGGAGAGAGGGTTTAGACCTTTTGCTTTGTGCATCTGCTTGTGCAGAATGAAAGCATTTACTGTTGCAATGTCCACAAAGTGGTCAAAAAAAAAGTCTTATACCACTTCCTGGTCTGGTGGAGGACCTGGTAGTAGCCTATCAGAGCATCAAATAGGTTGACAACCCCCATGCTGGCGTTGTAGTCCTTCACAGGAACTGGGACATTCTTCCTCACCCATGCCCCATTGGCATTTTTCACCCTCCTTGAGACATGGTCATTACTGAATAACTCATGCTGTGTGGTAAGCATGGTTACTTCACAAAAAGCAGCGTGTTAGTCCATGTCATGATAAAGGGGCTTGACTCTTGCAAGACGATCATACCCTACAGTCCCCTTCTTCTGGGCATTCTCCTGATCCTTTGTGGGTCACTTCTGTGAAGAGTACGGTTGACGGCCAAGAATTGGTTTTCACTCACGATGGAGGTGGGGAACTCGAACCGATAGTCGGGACTTGCTCCAGTTGTCAACTAGCCTTGATACCTTTACCAGTCCCATGTAAATCACCAAGGAAATGTAGTTGAGTGTGTTACCCATGGTGACAGGTTTCCAGGACATCTTCCTTCCCCCCTGCTGCTTCTTGTCCCAATACTTGTTGGTATTACTAATTAATGTTTCCAGTACAGAGCTGGTAAAGTAGAGCTGAAACAGCTGTAATGTGGTGTATGTTTCATCACTAACCAACTGTAGGCCTTCAGGTCGTTTGGGTTTAAACTTAAAGGACCGTATGCCACCTGACTCATCTCCCTCTGTTGTGCTGCTTCCTCTGCCTCTCCTTCAACCCTGTTGAGGCCTAGATCTCCTCCCTGGGGCCCTCACCTCCAGATTAACTTGCAGAGAGGGTAGTGGTGCCAGGACCTGCAGTGGGCGTGGTTGGAGAGGAGTGGGGCCTTTGTTGGATGGTAGATGTAGAACCATCAGAAGAGGAGATTGACATAGCAGTCAGGGGTGAAGACTGGCGGGGGCGCTTGCTGGGGAGGTGTGGCTCCCAAACGTTATCCTTCAAATCCTCTGCATCCTCCACTCTGTGGTGAATAAAATAAAGAGATATATTGTTGTAAGACACATAATTACAGTTGACTCAATTTACAAAACAACATTGCTGTAAAGTAAAAACACAAGCCTAAACTATATCTGTACAGTGACTCGCACAGAAGGTGTGAAGCACACACATACAATGTAAACAGTAACACTGTCTCCAAAGGCAGAGGTGAGAACCACAAATAAAGTGGCCATGAGAGTGTAGTGGCCTCTCCAAAGTTACAAGGATGAAACTTAGAACAGTGAACTAATATGAAACCAACAGTAACTACTTTGGAATTATTTAACATTGAAATGACTTGTTACATAGGCCTAATGTAAACTAAAAGTACAAAAACAGACAACTTATAAAAACAAAATACATTAAATTAGCAATATTAAGGCATTAAAATAATGTACTTACAGATCTAAAAGTGGATACAATCCTTCTAGAAAGCAATCTTCATCGGCTGAGTCGAAATCCTTGTCCAAATTGCTCCCCTGATCCGAGTTTTAGGTTCCTGTTCGATATTCGTAGTTTTTACCCCCTTGAGAAGCCAGCCTTAATGCTAAAGCGATTAAATCGGTTTACAATGTAATGTAGTGTGCTCGGTGTGTCGTCTCTGAGCCAGGTAGCAATAGTTTGCATTACGCATAAAAGGTTCTAGGCCTTGCTTTTTCACACCCAGGTCAACTGCATATACCTCAAAATCTTATCTCATTGGCTACAAGACTGTGTAATGGATGCCTACAGCGCAGGCAACAACATTTCTTTAATGCGCAAAGATGTCCCTCGTGGACATTCGATGTTGCCATTAAGTCATACATCAGATAACATTGGCAATAGGCCAGATGTGTTCCTACCAACCTAATGATTCATTTCATACCCCCCTGTAGCTATGGCTCAAACAGACCAAATGGAAGCTTACCTTGTAAGATGTTTGCTGTTTGGTGAAAACGTTGTGTAAAAGAAACATTTTGACTCTTGGGGCTAGTGATAAATAACAGCAGGTCACAGGCAGACAAACAAGATATCCTCATGATCTGTGGAGTCCCGGCTTTTGGTGTGTATCAACGTATTCCGTGTTTATTTTGTTTATGTTTCACAACGCTAACCGAAATGTAGGTGGCAGCCATCTTGAAATGAGATCATCGGCTCGGCCTGCCTTTTAGAAATATGTTTGCCCATTTATGATAGTAAGTCACACCAAAGATTTGAAGGCACCGATCAACAGCCAAGATACTCACCTTTCCGCAGACACCCTGCTTTTGCAGATAGGGGCTACCGTTCTCATACCAGACTGAATTGATTTTTTTGTTAAATCAAATAGGGTCCCCAAATATGGGGACTTTACATTTAAGACTGTTGACATAGCCTCCTAGTCAAGTGTAAATCCACTTTGCGCTAGAGGACAGATTTGTTCATGGATTTTTTTGTATACATGTAAATATGCGGACATTGAAGCATTATAAGACTTTTACCACACAGTGTTAGCTTCAACAACAAGCAAATGCAGCGGTCATCCCCCTGCATTCGGCCCTACTCAGACGTTGACAGGCTAATAACAGTTTTTACTCACATAAAACGCTCTTCTCTATTATTCAGCTGTGACAGCCCTCTTTCCTCTCCCTCCCTCTCTCCTTCTCTACCAAGGCCTTAAGACCACATATTAAATAGAGAGTGGGTTGTTGAATAGAGATGTGCTGCCAGAGAATGGCTTCCTTAAGCAGTGTCTAAAGAATAGTGTGTATTAGCTCCAGACACAGATCTTTCTCTCTCTACCAGTTGACAGGTTACAGAACAGGTGTCAGAGAAAAGCAGGTGCAAGCTCTTAGCTCCACCATGAGGTGTCTCTATCGATCGCCTGGGCTGCAGACAACGTGTAGAACAAATACCACCGCAGGTGAGTGTGTGTGTGTTAGATGTGAGACTTCAGTCAGGAAACACACACACACTCACTTGCGGTGGTATTTGTTCTTCACCTCTATTTAATCTGACATGTACCTGCTCCCTGGGTGCCTGGAACTGACGTTGATAGATACTAGCTAAATAGGAATAGATTCAGCTGGGTGTCCTCCACTTCATCACACACACCTTTCCCATATTGAGGGGCACCTCGAGTGTGTATGAGCGTGTGTGAGTTTGGGTGATGACCCACACAAGGTTGTTAAAGAAGTTCAAAGGTACAGTACAGAGTCAGTTAAAGTGTTAGAATGTGTGTTTAGTACAGGGTCCCCTCTCCTCTCCCAAAGACCCAACTCTACTCTTCAGGAATCTCATCCATCTTGGGGCCCTGTCACATCAACTGGCCAACTAGTAGGTGACATTGTCCTTTTAAGCCCATTTACTCAAACTGTACTGCTCTGAGCTGTACCCCATACCCCCTAACCATACCCCAGTAAAGCACACAACCTTATCCTCACCCTCGCTCCCCCCGATTCCTTAACCCTGGCATGCCATTTAGCACCTGTTGCTAGGTGACCTTCTCTAAAGCATGGTAGGTTGTGCCTCCTGATTGCCTTTCTGTATTCCCCTGCTTCCATACCCATGGCATTTCCAGAGGGAGACCCCTGATCCCTGCACAGATCCTTCCCACTCAGGTTGCCTGCGAATGAGGGTCAAATAGTGGTGAGAGAGGCTGTTTCTCCGAAAAGGGGGAGGCTAGGGTCAAGGAAGGCGGAAGGAGTGTGAGTGACAGGAACGGTATGTTTTTCAGAATGGGGGGGAGGGGCAAACAGGTCACCCTCTCCCTCATTGGTGTTGTATATTACCCCTGTAGGGTGAGTTACCTTCTCCCTCTTTGGTGCTGTACAATGGGGCAAAAAAGTATTTAGTCAGCCACCAATTTTGCAAGTTCTCCCACTTAAAAAGATGAGAGAGGCCTGTAATTTTCATCATAGGTACACTTCAACTATGACAGACAAAATGAGAAAAAAAATCCAGAAAATCACATTGTAGGATTTTTAATGAATTTCTTTGCCAATTATGGTGGAAAATAAGTATTTGGTCAATAACAAAAGTGTATCTCAATACTTTGTTATATACCCTTTGTTGGCAATGACAGAGGTCAAACATTTTCTGTAAGTCTTCACAAGATTTTCACACACTGTTGCTGGTATTTTGGCTCATTCCTCCATGCAGATCTCCTCTAGAGCAGTGATGTTTTGGGGCTGTTGCTGGGCAACACGGACTTTCAACTCCCTCCAAAGATTTTCTATGGGGTTGAGATCTGGAGACTGGCTAGGCCACTCCAGGACCTTGAAATGCTTCTTACGAAGCCACTCCTTCGTTGCCCGGGCGGTGTGTTTTGGATCATTGTCATGCTGAAAGACCCAGCCACGTTTCATCTTCAATGCCCTTGCTGATGAAAGGATGTTTTCACTCAAAATCTCACGATACATGGCCCCATTCATTCTTTCCAGTCGTCCTGGTCACTTTGCAGAAAAACAACCCCAAAGCATGATGTTTCCACCCCCATGCTTCACAGTAGGTATGGTGTTCTTTGGATGCAACTCAGCATTCTTTGTCCTCCAAACAGTTGAGTATATATATATATATATATATATATATACATACACTGCTCAAAAAAATAAAGGGAACTCTTAAACAACACAATGTAACTCCAAGTCAATCACACTTCTGTAAAATCAAACTGTCCACTTCGGAAGCAACACTGATTGACAATATATTTCACATGCTGTTTTGCAAATGGAATATACAACAGGAGGAAATTATAGGCAATTAGCAAGACACCCCCAATAAAGGAGTGGTTCTGCAGGTGGTGACCACATCCTATGCTTCCTGGCTGATGTGTTGGTCACTTTTGAATGCTGGTGGTGCTTTCATTCTAGTGGTAGCATGAGACAGAGTCTACAACCCACACAAGTGGCTCAGGTAGTGTAGCTCATCCAGGATGGCACATCAATGCGAGCTGTGGCAAGAAGGTTTGCTGCGTCTGTCAGCGTAGTGTCCAGAGCATGGAGGCGCTACCAGGAGACAGGCCAGTACATCAGGAGACATGGAGGAGGCCGTAGGAGGGCAACAACCCAGCAGCAGGACCGCTACCTCCGCCTTTGTGCAAGGAGGAGCAGAAGGAGCACTGCCAGAGCCCTGCAAAATGACCTCCAGCAGGCCACAAATGTGCATGTGTCTGCTCAAACGGTCAGAAACAGACTCCATGAGGGTGCTATGAGGGCCCGACGTCCACAGGTGGGGGTTGTGCTTACAGCCCAACACCGTGCAGGACTTTTGGCATTTGCCAGAGAACACCAAGATTGGCAAATTCGCCACTGGCACCCTGTGCTCTTCACAGATGAAAGCAGGTTCACACTGAGCACGTGACAGACGTGACAGAGTGTGGAGACGCCATGCAGAACGTTCTGCTGCCTGCAACATCCTCCAACATGACCAGTTTGGCGGTGGGTCAGTCAAGGTGTGGGGTGGCATTTCTTTGGGGGGCCATGTGCTCGCCAGAGGTAGACTGCCATTAGGTACCGAGATGAGATCCTCAGACCCCTTGTGAGACCATATGCTGGTGCGGTTGGCCCTCGGTTCCTCCTAATGCAAGACAATGCTAGACCTCATGTGGCTGGAGTGTGTCAGCAGTTCCTGCAAGAGGAAGGCATTGATGCTATGGACCGCCCGTTCCCCAGACCTGAATCCAATTGAGCACATCTGGGACATCATGTCTCGCTCCATCCACCAACGTTACGTTGCACCACAGACTGTCCAGGAGTTGGCTGATGCTTTAGTCCAGGTCTGGGAGGAGATCCCTCAGGAGACCATCCGCCACCTCATCAGGAGCATGCCCAGGCGTTGTAGGGAGGTCATACAGGCACGTGGAGACCACACACACACTACTGAGCCTCATTTTGACTTGTTTTAAGGACATTACATCAAAGTTGGATCAGCCTGTAGTGTGGTTTTCCACTTTAATTTTGAGTGTGACTCCAAATCCAGACCTCCATGGGTTGATAAATTTGATTTCCATTGATAATTTTTGCGTGATTTTGTTGTCAGCACATTCAAATATGTATTTAATAAGAATATTTCATTCATTCAGAACTAGGATGTGTTATTTTAGTGTTCCCTTTATTTTTTTGAGCAGTATATATATATATATATATATATATATCGTTGAAGTCAGAAGTTTACATAAACCCTAGCCAAATACATTTAAACTCAGTTCTTCACAATTCCTGACATTTAATCCTAGTAAAAATTCCATGTTTTAGGTCAGTTAGGATCACCACATTATTTAAACAATTTGAAATGTCAGAATAATAGTAGAGAATTATTTATTTCAGCTTTTATTTCTTTCATCACATTCCCAGTGGGTCAGAAGTTTACATACACTCAATTAGTATTTGGTAGCATTGCATTTAAATTGCTTAACTTGGGTCAAACATTTTGGGTAGCCATCCACAAGCTTCCCACAATAAGTTGGGTGAATTTTGGCCCATTCCTCCTGACAGACCTGGTATAACTGAGTCAGATTTGTAGGCCTCCTTGCTCGCACACGCCTTTTCAGTTCTGCCCACAAATGTTCTGTAGGATCGAGATCAGGGCTTTGTGATGGCCACACCTATACCTTGACTTTGTAGTCCTTAAGCCATTTTGCCAGAACTTTGGAAGTATTCTTGGGGTCATTGTCTATTTGGAAGACCCATTTGAAACCAATCTTTAACTTCCTGACTGATGTCTTGAGATGTTGCTTCAATATAGCCACATAATTTTCCATCCTCATGATGCTATCTATTTTGAGATGTCTTCTGAGTAGAATACCTGGCCAGCCTGGCAGCTACGGAGAAGGTTGGGAAAGGAGAGTGCTTTTATTTCCCTCTGTTTGACTTCACATATCCCTACCACATCTCTTTCCACTGCTCCTTTTTTCTCCTTTTCCTATAATGCTTAGTTTGATCACTGCAATGCTGGAAATGTAAAACTTGTAGTGTATTTGAGGTTTAAAAAGGCTTCTGAAGTTCATAATTTCCACATTGAAATTTCAGACTTGATTGACCCTTACAAAAATGTCCATAATAATTCACATTTCATGTTGCTGCAAGATTGTTTTCCTGCTGTGGCAAACTGGCTCAAATTAAGATGATACATCCTCTGTAGGGTGATGATCTAGTCTCTCTATACCAAAACCCACTGACAAGGCAAGCAGTGTAATGCATAAACATGTAGTATTGTAACATACCATGAAACCTGACCAGGAAAAACTCATAACCTCAAGTATAACCACTAACTAGGACCCAAAGCTTTTCCAGGTCAGGTCACATGGTGTGGAAAAATAACCGCCATCACATCAATGCTATATGAGAACCCTCCACTTCAGACTGAATGGAAAGAGACTGTCCCGTCTATGCCAATGACAGTATCTAATGACTGAAGTTACTGCTTAACTTGGCGTCCCACCTAGCGTCCCACCTCGACAACAGCCAGTGAAAGTGCAGGGCGCCAAATTCAAAACAGAAATCCCATAATTAAAATTCCTCAAACATACAAGTATTATACAACATTTTAAAGATACACTTCTTGTAAATCCAACCACAGTGTCCGATTTCAAAAAGGCTTTAAGAAGAAAGCACACCATGCGATTATGTTAGGTCAGCGCCTAGTCACAGAAAACCATATGGCCATTTTCCAGCCAAGGAGAGGGCTCACAAAAGTCAGAAATAGCGATTAAATTAATCACTAACCTTTGATGATCTTCATCAGATGGCACTCATAGGACTTCATGTTACATTTATTGTGTATGTTTTGTTCAATAAAGTTCCTATTTATATCCAAAAATCTCAGTTTACATTGGCGCGTTATGTTCAGAAATGCATTGTCTCAAACAAACATCCGGTGAAAGTGCAGAGAGCCACATCAAATTCAAGAAATACTCATCATAAACATTGATAAACGATACAAGTGTTAAACATACAAATAAAGATAAACTTCTCCTTAATGCAACCGCTGTATCAGATTTCAAAAAGGCTTTACAGAGAAAGCACACTTTGCGATTAAGTTAAGTCTGCACCTAGCCACAGAAACCCATAAAGCCATTTTCCTGCCAAGGAGAGTGTCACAAAAGTCAGACATAGCATTAAAATTAATCACTTACCTTTGATGATCTTCATCTGGTGGCACTCCCAGGTCTCCATGTTAGACAATACATTTTCGTTTTGTTTGATAATGTCCCTCTTTATGTCCAAAAACCTCAGTTTTGTTGGTGCGTTTAGTTCAGGAATCGAAAGGCACAATGTGCATCAAGACGACATCAAGACGAAAAGTCAAAAAAGTACAATAAAAGTTAGTAGAAACATGTCAAACGATGTTTAAAATCAACCCACAGGTTGTTTTTGTCATTATAAAAATGGGAACATAAGCAACTTAAACTTCTACACAGACCATTCCCTGGCATGGCACAGTGCTATATTAACACACTACCCCTCTGTTAAGAGGGGGGGGGGGGGGGGGGTGTTACCGATGGGTGGAAAGTCAGGATATTAGACAATGAGGACTCTGAGTCAGCCAATGTGAACTTGTACAAATCTGGAACAGTAATGGTACAGGGCAACCCCAAACAGTTTCAGTTGGACTTTCACATTATCAAAGCGAGAGCTCAGCAGGAGAAGCTCTCGCTTGAGAAAGATACCCCCACCCTGAGCATGTCAGACCAGACCTCTTCATTATACAACCCCACAGAGTACTGAAATTAAGGATAAATTCACCCAGCTGGAGGTAAGGCAGGTGAAGCTGGAACAGCAGGTGAACACACTCCAGTCAGCACAAAAAATAGTCCAGCTCAACAACACCTGATCAATCAGAGCTGGAGAGTTGGAGGTGGAGAGAGACATATTTGCACTCTGGACTGTGGTAAGACAACATCAACAGGAGACAGAGCAGTAGCAGGAGAAGAACAGACCACTAGAGAGGATCAGAGTGCTGGAGGAGAGCATGCGGGGGATGGCGTGTGACAGAGAACAACCCATTAGAGAGTTGGCCACCCCCGCAGAACAGCCTACCTCAGCCCCAACAAAGGTCCTGACACCACATCAGAACAGTCCACCAAAGACCCTGACCATACCGTCAACATTACAGCAGAACAGACAAAGGAAGAAACCCAAGCCCAGGGGATCCAACCCCCTTTGAGTACCCCCCCCCCCTGTCAGCCACCCTGATAGCCTTCCTGGCAACCCCCCCTCTGGTGTCCAAACACTCAGCGAGCCCCAGACCTTCTGTCTGAGGACCAACTAGGTTCACCCAGCAACATATTAATACACACAGGCACAAACGACCTGAGAGCACAGCAGGAAAGGGTGGCCACGACACTCAAGGGAGTGATTGAAAAAGCTTCTTCTACTTTCCCCAATGCACAAGTGGTTATCTCCACCTTGCTATCACAAAAAGACTTCTACCCTGCTACCATACAGCGGTTGAACGCAAGTATTCCCCGTGACTGTGCATCAAAACCAAATGCTTACCTGACCGACCACTCCACCCTGGACTTGAGAAGACTTTATGACCAGGTCCACCTACACAAAGCAGCAGTGCCCACCTTCGCCCAGACCCTAAAGGACATCGCCCTCAAACGCAGCCCCAACACTTCACACAGGAGCGACAGATCAATAGACAGCACGCCTCAGACCAGCAAGACCCTCTCCCAGACCTATGGAACCCCCCCTCCCCCCAGACCTACACAGAGGACCCACGCCAATGACCTACATCCAGACCACAACACTACCAGCCAAATCCACACCCCAACCAATCAACACCCACCCTCCAAGTCAACCATGCCCACACTCCATTTAGGCCACCTCAGATCAAACCTATGCTCCTGCTGCCGACCCCATGCCCCCCACTTCTGCAAAGAAGGCTTCAACATGGAAGTCACACATATGCCAAGGCCTTGAGCAGGCAAACAGGCCCAACCCCCACTCGTACACTAGCCCAAGCCAATGGCATGTGCCAGATGCTCAGCAGGCTCTGCTCACACTTACTGGTCTGAGGCCAAACCACACGACTAACAACATTGGACACTTTATGGAACACAAAGCCTTCACCATCTCATCCTGGAATATCCAAGGCCTGAGGTCATCTGCCTTTGGCCTAAAGAGCAGGAAACTACAGCCATTGTCATCCTACAGGAAACATGGTATAGAGGAAACAGACCCACTGGTTGCCCTCTAGGTTACAGAGAGCTAGTAGTCCCATCCACCAAACTACCAGGTGTGAAACAGGGAAGGGACTCAGAGGGTATGCTAATTTGGTATAGAGCAGACCGAACTCACTCTATTAAATTAATTAAAACAGGCACATTTGACAGTTAACCTCTCTGATCTCCCAAACCCGGATCCGGTATCGTGACTACAGCCTCAAGCTCATTACCATAACGCAACGTTAACTATTCATGAAAATCGCAAATGAAATTAAATAAATATGCCATCTCGCAAGCTTAGCCTTTTGTAAACAAAACTGTCATCTCAGATTTTCAAAATATGCTTCTCAACCATAGGAAAACAATAATTTGTGTAACAGTAGCTAGCAAACAAAGGATTTAGCGTTAGCATTAGCGTTAGCATCCAGCACGCAACATTTCAACAAAAACATAAAAGCCTTCAAATAAAATCATTTACCTTTGAAGAACTTCTGATGTTTTCAATGAGGATACTCTCAGTTGGATAGCAGATGCTCAGTTTTTCCAAAAAGATTCTTTGTGTATTAGAAATAGCTCCGTTTTATACATCACATTTGGCTACCAAAAAAAAAACGAAAATTCAGTCCTCAAAACGCGAACTTTTTTCCAAATTAACTCCATAATATCGACTGAAAACATGGCAAACGTTTAGAATCAATCATCAAGGTGTTTTTCACATATCTCTTCATTGATACATCGTTCTTGGACACATGCTTTCTCCCCTGAATCAAATGGTAAAGTAGAAGCAGCTGGCAATTGCGCACCGAATTCGACGCAGGACACCAGGCGGACACTTGGAAAATGTAGTCTCTTATGGTCAATCTTCCAATGATATGCCTACAAATACGTCACAATGCTGCTAAGACCTTGGGCGAACGACAGAAAGTGTAGGCTCATTCCTTGCGCAATCACAGCCATATAAGGAGACAATGGAAAACAGAGCTTCAGAAATTCTGCTAATTCCTGGTTGATGCATCATCTTGGTTTTGCCTGTAGAATGAGTTCTGGGGCACTTACAGACAAAATCTTTGCAGATTCTGAAACTTCATAGTGTTTTCTTTCCAAAACTGTCAATAATATGCATAGTCGAGCATCTTTTCGTGACAAAATATTGCGCTTAAAACGGGAACGTTTTTTATCCAAAAATGAAATAGCGCCCCTAGAGATCTAAGAGGTTAACTTAACAGAGAAAAAATGTCTTCCTGTGTGCTACCTATATCACCCCACTAGAATCCACATACTTTAATGAAGACAGCTTCTCCATCCTGGAGTGGGAATCAATCATTTCCAGGCCCAGGGTCATGTACTAGTCTGTGGCAAACTAAATGCCAGAACAGGACAAGAATCTGACACCCTCAGCACAAAGAGGGATAAACACCTACCTGGATGTGACAGCATTCCCTCCTCCAAATGACCCCTAGGCCCAACTACGACAACATAACCAACAAAAACAGGTCACAACTCCTGCAGCTCTGTCGGTCGCTGGGTATGTGTCACGTTCGTCGTAAGAATTATAGGGCCAAAGTGCAGCATGATATGGTTTCCACTTGTTTATTAATAACGGAAACGCACAAAACAATAAAGAATGAACGAAACCGTGAAGACAATGGAGTGCTCACAGGCAACTACACATAAACAAGATCCCACAAACACAGGTGGGAAAAATAACTACTTAAATATGATCCCCAATTAGGGACAACGATTACCAGCTGCCTCTAATTGGGAATTATACAAAACACCAACATAGAAAAGAAACTAGAACACAACATAGACATAGATATACTAGATCACCCCCTAGTCACGCCCTGACCTACCACACCATAGAGAAACAATGGCTCTCTATGGTCAGGGCGTGACAGTATGTACATAGTCAATGGTAGGGTTTGAGTGGACTCCTATGGTAGGTACACATATAGCTAATCTCTTGGCAGTAGTACTGTAGACTACTTTATCACTGACCTCAACCCAGAGTCTCTCAGAGCGTTCACAGTCAGCCCACTGACACCACTATCAGATCACAGCAAAATCACAGTCTACTTGAACAGAGCAATAATCAGTGGTGAGGCATCAAAGCCGAAGGAACTGAATAATATTAAGAAATGCTATAGATGGAAGGAAAGTAGTGTGGAAACCTACCAAAAACAATTAGGCAACAACAAATGTTTTTTCTTGGACAAAACGTTTCACTGTAATAGTGAAGGAGTACATTTGGCAGTAGAAACCCTAAACAGTGTATTTGACATCTCATCTTCCCTATCAAATCAAAACAAAATTAACATATACAGTGCCTTGCGAAAGTATTCGGCCCCCTTGAACTTTGCAACCTTTTGCCACATTTCAGGCTTCAAACATAAAGATATAAAACTGAATTTTTTTGTGAAGAATCAACAACAAGTGGGACACAACCATGAAGTGGAACGACATTTATTGGATATTTTAAACTTTTTTAACAAATCAAAAACTGAAAAATTGGGCGTGCAAAATTATTCAGCCCCTTTACTTTCAGTGCAGCAAACTCTCTCCAGAAGTTCAGTGAGGATCTCTGAATGATCCAATGTTGACCTAAATGACTAATGATGATAAATACAATCCACCTGTGTGTAATCAAGTCTCTGTATAAATGCACCTGCACTGTGAGAGGTCTGTGAGAGGTCTCAGAGGTCCGTTAACCTCTTTGATCTCTAGGGGCGCTATTTCATTTTTGGATAAAAAACGTTCCCGTTTTAAGCGCGATATTTTGTCACGAAAAGATGCTCGACTATGCATATTCTTGACAGTTTTTGAAAGAAAACACTCTGAAGTTTCAGAATCTGCAAAGATATTGTCTGTAAGTGCCCCAGAACTCATTCTACAGGCGAAACCAAGATGATGCATCAACCAGGAAATGAGCAGAATTTCTGAAGCTCTGTTTTCCATTGTCTCCTTATATGGCTGTGATTGCGCAAGGAATGAGCCTACACTTTCTGTCGTTCCCCCAAAGTGTTAGCAGCATTGTGACGTATTTGTAGGCATATCATTGGAAGATTGACCATAAGAGACTACATTTTCCAAGTGTCCGCCTGGTGTCCCTGCGTCGAAATTGGAGCGTAAAGCCAGGTGCAATTATTTTTCCATTTGAGAGCAAGGAGAAACCAGGCTTCCACGAAGGATATATCATTGAAGAGATATGTGGAAAAACACCTTGAGGATTGATTCTAAACCACGTTTGCCATGTTTCAGTCGATATTATGGAGTTAATTTGGAAAAAAGTTTGCGTTTTGAGGGCTGAATTTTCGTTTTTTTTTTTTTTTTTTTTTTTTTTTTTTTCGGTAGCCAAATGTGATGTACAAAACGGAGCTATTTCTAATACACAAGGAATCTTTTTGGAAAAACGGAGCATCTGCTATCTAACTGAGAGTCTCCTCATTGAAAACATCAGAAGTTCTTCAAAGGTAAGTTATTTTATTTGAAGGCTTTACTTGTTTTTGTGATAGTTGCCTGCTAAATGCTAACGCTAATGCTAACGCTAATGCTAACGCTAAATGCTACGCTAGCTAGCTACTGTTACACAAATGATTGTTTTCCTATGGTTGAAAAGCATATTTTGAAAATCTGAGATGACAGTGTTGTTAACAAAAGGCTAAGCTTGAGAGCTAGCATATTTATTTCATTTCATTTGCGATTTTCATGAATAGTTAACGTTGCGTTATGGTAATGAGCTTAGGTCTATAAATAGAATCCCGGATCCGGGTTTGGTCGTCGCAACAGGTTAAAAGCGCAGAGAGCATCATGAAGAACAAGGAACACACCAGGCAGGTCCGAGATACTGTGAAGAAGTTTAAAGCCGGATTTGGATACAAAAAGATTTCCCAAGCTTTAAACATCCCAAGGAGCACTGTGCAAGCGATAATATTGAAATGGAAGGAGTATCAGACCACTGCAAATCTACCAAGACCTGGCCGTCCTTCTAAACTTTCAGCTCATACAAGGAGAAGACTGATCAGAGATGCAGCCACATGTGGAAGAAGGTGCTCTGGTCAGATGAAACCAAAATTGAACTTTTTGGCAACAATACAAAACGTTATGTTGGGCGTAAAAGCAACACAGCTGAACACACCATCCCCACTGTCAAACATGGTGGTGGGAGCATCATGGTTTGGGCCTGCTTTTCTTCAGCAGGGACAGGGAAGATGGTTAAAATTTTTGGGAAGATGGATGGAGCCAAATACAGGACCATTCTGGAAGAAAACCTGATGGAGTCTGCAAAAGACCTGAGACTGGGACGGAGATTTGTCTTCCAACAAGACAATGATCCAAAACATAAAGCAAAATCTACAATGGAATGGTTCAAAAATAAACATATCCAGGTGTTAGAATGGCCAAGTCAAAGTCCAGACCTGAATCCAATCGAGAATCTGTGGAAAGAACTGAAAACTGCTGTTCACAAATGCTCTCCATCCAACCTCACTGAGCTCGAGCTGTTTTGCAAGGAGGAATGGGAAAAAATGTCAGTCTCTCGATGTGCAAAACTGATAGAGACATACCCCAAGCGACTTACAGCTGTAATCGCAGCAAAAGGTGGTGCTACAAAGTATTAACTTAAGGAGGCTGAATAATTTTGCACGCCCAATTTTTCAGTTTTTGATTTGTTAAAAAAGTTTGAAATATCCAATAAATGTCGTTCCACTTCATGATTGTGTCCCACTTGTTGTTGATTCTTCACAAAAAAATACAGTTTTATATCTTTATGTTTGAAGCCTGAAATGTGGCAAAAGGTCGCAAAGTTCAAGGGGGCCGAATACTTTCGCAAGGCACTGTACATGATCAAATACAAATCTTACAATCAACTATTAAAGATTACCAGAACCCACTGGATTCTCCAATTACACTGAATGAACTAAAGGACAAAATACAAACCATCCAACCCAAAAAGCCTGTGGTGTTGGTATCCTCAGTGAAATTATAAAATATACAGACAACAAATTCCAATTGGCTATACCTAAACACTTTAACATCATCCTTAGCTATGGCATCCTCCCCAATATTTGGAACCAAGGACTAATCACCCCAATCCACAAAAGTGGAGACAAATTTGACCCCAATACCTACCGTGGGATATGCGTCAACAGCAACCTTGGGAAAATCCTCTGCATTATCATTAACAGCAGACGTTTCCTTAGTGAAAACAATGTACTGAGCAAATGTCAAATTGGCTTTTTACCAAATTCCCATGCGACAGACCACGTTGCACACCCTAATATTCACCCTGCACACCCTAATTGACAAGCAAACAAACCAAAGCAATGGCAAAGTCTTCTCATGCTTTGTTGATTTCAAAAAGCCTTTGCCTGAATTTGGCATGAGGGTCTGCTTTACAAATTGATGGAAAGTGGTGATGGGGGAAAAACATATGACATTATAAAATCCATGTACACAAACAACAAGTGTGCGGTTAAAATTGGCAAAAACACAAACATTTCTTTCCACGGGCAAAGGGGTGTGACAGCGATGCAGCTTAAGCCCCACCCTCTTCAACATATATGTCAATGAATTTTTTATTTATTTTATTTTACCTTTATTTAACCAGGTAGGCAAGTTGAGAACAAGTTCTCATTTACAATTGCGACCTGGCCAAGATAAAGCAAAGCAGTTCGACAGATACAACAACACAGAGTTACACATGGAGTAAAACAAACATACAGTCAATAATAAAGTATAAACAAGTCTATATACAATGTGAGCAAATGAGGTGAGAAGGTAGGTAAAGGCAAAAAAGGCCTTGGTGGCAAGGTAAATACAATATAGCAAGTAAAACACTGGAATGGTAGTTTTGCAATGGAAGAATGTGCAAAGTAGAAATAAAAATAATGGGGTGCAAAGGAGCAAAATAAATAAATAAATGAAATACAGTTGGGAAAGAGGTAGTTGATAGGGCTAAATTATAGGTGGGCTATGTACAGGTGCAGTAATCTGTGAGCTGCTCTGACAGTTGGTGCTTAGAGCTAGTGAGGGAGATAAGTGTTTCCAGTTTCAGAGATTTTTGTAGTTCGTTCCAGTCATTGGCAGCAGAGAACTGGAAAGAGAGGCGGCCAAAGAAAGAATTGGTTTTGGGGGTGACTAGAGAGATATACCTGCTGGAGCGTGTGCTACAGGTGGGAGATGCTATGGTGACCAGCGAGCTGAGATAAGGGGGGACTTTACCTAGCAGGGTCTTGTAGATGACATGGAGCCAGTGGGTTTGGCGACGAGTATGAAGCGAGGGCCAGCCAACGAGAGCGTACAGGTCGCAATGGTGGGTAGTATATGGGGCTTTGGTGACAAAACGGATTGCGATAGACTGCATCCAATTTGTTGAGTAGGGTATTGGAGGCTATTTTGTAAATTACATCGCCAAAGTCGAGGATTGGTAGGATGGTCAGTTTTACAAGGGTATGTTTGGCAGCATGAGTGAAGGATGTTTTGTTGCGAAATAGGAAGCCAATTTTAGATTTAACTTTGGATTGGAGATGTTTGATATGGGTCTGGAAGGAGAGTTTACAGTCTAACCAGACACCTAAGTATTTGTAGTTGTCCACGTATTCTAAGTCAGAGCCGTCCAGAGTAGTGATGTTGGACAGGCGGGTAGGTGCAGGTAGCGATCGGTTGAAGAGCATGCATTTAGTTTTACTTGTATTTAAGAGCAATTGGAGGCCACGGAAGGAGAGTTGTATGGCATTGAAGCTTGCCTGGAGGGTTGTTAACACAGTGTCCAAAGAAGGGCCAGAAGTATACAGAATGGTGTCGTCTGCGTAGAGGTGGATCAGAGACTCACCAGCAGCAAGAGCGACCTCATTGATGTATACAGAGAAGAGAGTCGGTCCAAGAATTGAACCCTGTGGCACCCCCATAGAGACTGCCAGAGGTCCGGACAACAGACCCTCCGATTTGACACACTGAACTCTATCAGAGAAGTAGTTGGTGAACCAGGCGAGGCAATCATTTGAGAAACCAAGGCTGTTGAGTCTGCCGATGAGGATGTGGCCAGATCAATGAATACGGCTGCACAGTAATGTTTCTTATCGATGGCGGTTAAGATATCGTTTAGGACCTTGAGCGTGGCTGAGGTGCACCCATGACCAGCTCTGAAACCAGATTGCATAGCAGAGAAGGTATGGTGAGATTCAAAATGGTCGGTAATCTGTTTGTTGACTTGGCTTTCGAAGACCTTAGAAAGGCATGGTAGGATAGATATAGGTCTGTAGCAGTTTGGGTCAAGAGTGTCCCCCCCTTTGAAGAGGGGGATGACCGCAGCTGCTTTCCAATCTATGGGAATCTCAGACGACACGAAAGAGAGGTTGAACAGGCTAGTAATAGGGGTGGCAACAATTTCGGCAGATCATTTTAGAAAGAAAGGGTCCAGATTGTCTAGCCCGGCTGATTTGTAGGGGTCCAGATTTTGCAGCTCTTTCAGAACATCATCTGAATGGATTTTGGAGAAGGAGAAATGGGGAAGGCTTGGGCGAGTTGCTGTTGGGGGTGCAGTGCTGTTGACAGGGGTAGGAGTAGCCAGGTGGACAGCATGGCCAGCAGTAGAAAAATGCTTATTGAAATTTTAAATTATGGTGGATTTATCAGTGGTGACAGTGTTTCCTATCTTCAGTGCAGTGGGCAGCTGGGAGGAGGTGTTCTTATTCTCCATGGACTTTACAGTGTCCCAGAACTTTTTTGAGTTAGTGTTGCAAGAAGCAAATTTCTGTTTGAAAAAGCTAGCCTTGGCTTTTCTAACTGCCTGTGTATAATGGTTTCTAGCTTCCCTGAACAGCTGCATATCACGGGGGCTGTTCGATGCTAATGCAGAACTGCAGAATTGACGAGGGCACTAGAATAGTGGCCTCACCCTACTATAACCTGAAGTCAAATGTCTACTATTTGCTGGTTATCTGGTGCTTCTGTCCCTTAACCAATGTAAAATACCAAATAATGCATGCAGAGCAATTAGGCCGATACCCGCTAATGATCAAAATCAAGAAAAGAGCCGTTAAATTCTACAACCACCTGAAAGGAAGCGATTCCTAAACCTCCAAAACAAAGCCATCACCTACAGAGAGAAGAACCTGGAGAAGAGTCCCCTAAGCAAGCTGGTCCTGGGGCTCTGTTCAATAACACAAACAGACCCCACAGAGCCCCAGGACAGCAACACAATTAGACCCAACCAAATCATGAGAAAACATAATTACTTGACACATTGGAAATAATTAACAAAAAAACTGAGCCATAAACAGAGAAAGCAGAATACTTGACCACTGTGACTGACCCAAACTTAAGGAAAGCTTTGACTATGTACAGACTCAGTGAGCATAGCCTTGCTATTGAAAAAGGCCGCTGTAGGCAGACCTGGCTCTCAAGAGAAGACAGACTATGTGCACACTGCCCACAAAATGAGGTGGAAACTGAGCTGCACTTCCTAACCTCCTGCCAAATTTATGACCATATTAGAGACACATATTTCCCTCAGATTACACAAATCCACAAAGAATTCGAAAACAAACCCAATTTTGATAAACACCCATATCTACTGGGTGAAATACCACAGTGTGCCATCACAGCAGCAAGATTTGTGACCTGTTCCTATTTTCCTTTTTGTACTTTAACTATTTGCACATTATTACTACTTCTCCTTCTGTGAGTGTAATGTTTACTGTTCACTTGTGTTGTTTATTTTACTTGTGTTTATTGTCTATTTCACTTGCTTCGGCAATGTTAACATATGTTTCCCATGCCAATAAAGCCCTTAAAATGAATAGAGAGAGAGAGAGAGAGAGAGACAGAGAGACAGAGAGACAGAGAGACAGAGAGAGACAGAGAGAGACAGAGAGAGAGAGACAGAGAGACAGAGAGAGACAGAGACAGAGAGAGACAGAGCGAGACAGAGAGACAGAGAGACACAGAGAGAGAGAGAGAGAGAGAGAGAGAGAGAGAGAGAGAGAGAGAGAGAGAGAGAGAGAGAGAGAGAGAGAGAGAGAGAGAGAGAGAGAGAGAGAGAGAGACATTTATATTTAAAATGTCTCTTTCTTTGGAGCTTTTGTGAGTGTAATGTTTACTGTTCATTTTATATTGCCTATTTCACTTTTGTTTATCTATTTCACCTGCTTTGGCAATGTAAACATTTGAGAGAGGGATAAAGGGAGAGAAGGCAAGACAGAAAAAGAGAGAGATAGAGAGGGAGAGAGTGACAAAGATAAACCAAGAACACAACCTGGCATGGTTGCCCAGTGAAGCAGATGCAATATTCTATTTCTCAGATGTTTTCCAAATGCTTCTTCAGCCAGAAGGCACTACAACTCACCCAGACTCACAGTCAGTCCTGCCTGGCCATCCACACTAGAGGCTTGATATACTTGGTTGTTCAGATGTAAACACTGAATTAGAGAGGTGCGTGTGTGTGAGCGCTTGTGTATGTGCGTGACACATGCATACACCTGGGTGTGTGTGTGTAAGTGCTTCTGTCACTCACAGGTCTTGACTGCCCCCGTTCCAGACCCTTGACACCCGTCCTCATCGTCGCAGTCTCCACTACCGTCCTCTGTGTCGCTGCTACCCAGCTCCCCCCAGGACTCTCTCTGGCCCAGCCCCGGCAGCATGTCCTGGATCTCCTGGTGGAGAGAAACACATAAAGGTATGATGAATAAACACCCACTTATTGCAATGCAAATAGTTTGGGTTGCCATTTGATTAGCTGTTCAGGAGTCTTATTGCTTGGCGCTCCGGTACCGCTTGCCGTGCGGTAGCAGTCTATGATTAGGGTGTCTGGAGTAAATTTTTAGGGTCTTCCTCTGACACCACCTGGTATAGAGGTCCTGGATGGCAGGAAGCTTGGCCCCGGTGATGTACTGGGCCGTACGCACTACCCTCTGTAGTGCCTTGCGGTCGAAGAAAGAGCAGTTGCCATACCAGGCAGTGATGCAACCATCAGGATACTCTCGATGGTGCAGCTGTAGAACGTTTTGAGGATCTAAAGACCCATTCCAAATCTTTTCAGACTCCTGAGGGGGAATAGGTTTTGTCATGCCCTCATCACGACGGTCTTGGTGTGCTTGGACCAAGTTAGTTTGTTGAGGATGTGGAAGCGAAGGAACTTGAAGCTCTCAAACTGCTCCACTACAGCCCCGTCGATGAGAAATGGGGCGTGCTCGGTCCTCCTTTTCCTGTAGTCCACAATCATCTACTTTGTCTTGATCACGTTGGGGGAGAGGTTGTTGTCCTGGCACCACACAGTCAGGTCTCTGACCTCCTCCCTATATGCTGTCTCATCGTTGTCGGTGATCAGGCCTACCACTGTTGTGTCATCAGCAAACTTAATGATGGTGTTGGAGTCGTGCTTGGCCGTGCAGTCATGAGTGAACAGCCACATCATAACCCAATGGGAGTAAATCAGTCAGAAGCATATTAGCATATAGCATATTAGCTCTGGTTCCTTTCACACCCACAGTGTAACCCTTCACTCCCCAGTGTGTGACAGCGTCAGCGGGCCAAGGTGCTGCTAGCGACAGCCCTCTGCTCTGGAGGACGCAGAGGGTCTTCAAATCGACCGTGTGTGTGTGGCCCTTAGGTTCATTTCCCTGACACATCATGGCAGATGTCAACAAGCGCCCTTGAGGTGAAGCACAACGATTGGTGTGTGTGTGGGGGCGGAGGGGAAGAGAAATAGGCTGAAGACGAGAAAATCAAATCAAATAAAAAAATTATTTGTTACATGCGCCGAATACAACAAGTGTAGACCTTACCATGAAAATGCTTACTTACAAGCCCTTAACCAACAGTGCAGTTCAAGAGGAGTTAAGAAAATATTTACCAAATAAAATAACAAATAAAATAACACAATAACATAACAATAGCGAGGCTATATACAGGGGGTACAGGGGGGGGGGGGGGGTCAATGTAATAGTCCGGAGGCCATTTGATTAATTGTTCTGCAGTCTTATGGCTTGGGGGTAGAAGCTGTTAAGGAGCCTTTTGGTCCTAGACTTGGCTCTCTGGTACCGCTTGACGTGCGGTAGCACGGAAAACAGTCTATGACTTGGGTGACGGGAGTCTATGACTTGGGTGACAGGAGTCTCTGACAATTTTATGGTCTTTCCTCTGACCCCGCCTATTATATAGGTCCTGGATGGCAGGAAGCTTGGCCCCGGTGATGTACTGGGCCATCCGCACCACCCTCTGTAGCGCCTTGCGGTCGGATGCCAAGCAGTTACCATACCAAGTGGCGATACAGACAGATGCTCTCATTGGTGCAGCTGTAGAACTTTTTGAGGAACTGAGGGCCCATGACAAATCTTTTCAATCTCCTGAGGGAGAAGAGGCGGCCACGTAGTTGTGGGTGAACCTGGAGTACAGGAGGGGACTGAGCAAGCACCCTGAGGGGCCCCCATGTTGAAGGTCAGCGTGGGGGATGTGTTGTTGCCTATCCTCAGCACCTGGGGCCGGCCTGTCAGGAAGTCCAGCATCCAGTTGCAGAGGGAGGTGTTTAGTCTTTGGGTCCTGAGCTTAGTAATGAGCGTGGAGGGCACTATGCTTTTGAATGCTGGGCTGTAGTCAATGAACAGCATTCTCACATAGGTGTTCCTCTTATCCAGGTGTGGAGTGCAATAGAGATAGCGTCATCTGTGGATCTGTTGGGGCGGTATGCGAATTGGAGTGGGTCCAGGCTGTCTGTGATGATGGTGTTGATGTGAGCTATGACCAGCCTTTCAAAGCACTTCATGGCTACAGGCATGAGTGCTACGGGTTGGTAGTCATTTAGACAAGCTACCTTAGTGTTCTTGGGCACAGGGACTATGGTGGTCTGCTTGAAACATGTTGGTATTACAGACTCAGACAGGGAGGATGAAAATGCCAGTGAAGACACTTGCCAGTTGGTCAGCACATGCTCGGGGGAAAACATCCTGGTAATCCATCTGGCCCTGCAGCCTTGTGAATGTTAACCTGTTTAAATGTCTTCCTCACATCGTGCATGGAGAGAGAGATCACACAGTTGTCCGAGCATAGCTGGTGCTCTCATGCATGGCTCTGTGTTGCTTGCCTCGACGTGAGCATAGAAGGTATTTAGCTGGTAGGATCACGTCACTTAGCAGCTCGCTGCTGAGATTCCCTTCGCAATCTGTGATAGTTTACAAGCCCTGCCACATCCGACGAGTGTCAGAGCCCGCATATTAGGATTCAATCTTAGTCCTGTATTGACGGTTTACATGTTTGTTGGCTCGTCGGAGCAATATTTCTTATAAGCGTCCGGATTAGCGTCCTGCTCCTTGAAAGAGGCAGCTCTAGCCTTATATATAACTCATTGTGGCTGTTGCCTGTAATCAATGGCTTCTGGTTGGGATATGTACGTATGGTCACTGTGGGGACGACGTTGTCGATGCACTTATTAATGAAGCCAGTGACTGATGTGGTAATCTCCTCAATGTTATCGGATGAATCCCGTGAACATATTCCAGCCTGTGCACAACACTGTTCAGCCTAAAGTGTGTTTGAGTGTGTGTGTGTGTGTGTGTTATAACACTGTCCGGCCCAGTCGTCTTTAAAGCCCCTTTAATTAACAAGAAAATTGATTAAATTAATTAAACGCCATCGCTGTGGCAACGACTCGTTAACCGGTGGCTTTCCTAAACGGTTTGTGTGTGATTGTTTATTGTTATTGTATGCCTGGTTGTTTATTACCTTTACAATCTCAATGGAGCAGTAGTGGTTTGAAAAGCAAATTGCTGTAACGTTTATTGCAATGTAGCAGCTATGTGGAGGCAAGGCCGGGCTGGCTGTGTGTGTGAGAAATACTCTACATAAACTATTTCAATAAGGGGATTCTATTGTGGCTTTTTTATATTATAGTATTGACTGGATAGGCTTCCCTCTGCCTGGCTATCTGGCCTGTTCTGAGGAGGGACTGTGTATGTACTAGAAGGTAGAAGTTGATGCCCATGACATCAGTTTGCTGCCCACAATGCCCAGTTTGATGCCAACTAGACCCCAGACTTCCTCAGACTTTATAGGGCCAGGAGTTTTACCTGACCACGTGATCTGACTGGGCAAACTCCCGTCCCTTCTCATGTGGGAATAATTCCACTTCATGTCTGGGTTCCCTGTGGAGCTATGATAGTTGGAGTAAAACAAGAACTGGTGCTAGGCAAAACTAGAACTGGTGCTAGGCAAAACAAGAACTGGTGCTAGGCTAAACTAGAACTGGTGCTAGGCAAAACAAGAACTGGTGCTAGGCAAAACAAGAACTGGTGCTAGGCAAAACAAGAACTGGTGCTAGGCAAAACAAGAACTGGTGCTAGGCAAAACTAGAACTGGTGCTAGGCAAAACAAGAACTGGTGCTAGGCAAAACTAGAACTGGTGCTAGGCAAAACAAGAACTGGTGCTAGGCTAAACTAGAACTGGTGCTAGGCAAAACAAGAACTGGTGCTAGGCAAAACAAGAACTGGTGCTAGGCAAAACAAGAACTGGTGCTAGGCAAAACAAGAACTGGTGCTAGGCGTTGTGGTGCTACGTTCCAAACGACAGGAAACAATTTCCACTCTGGCGATTGATCAATAAAGTTGATTAGATTCAACGCCACTGTTAAGGACGGATAAAAAATAGAGGGCTTACTTCCTGTCTGATGTCATCAACAATAAGTTCAAAAGTACTATAACACAAATACTAATTGCCAGATTGGTCATGATGCAAGGAGCACCTAGGTAGAGCACCAATAGGCGTTGGAGGAATCAAAACGCAATTGCCTGATTGGTCAAGTGGGGCCAGATGGAGAAATGCACCCTGGGAAAGGACTGTACGCCACATGGCGAGCATGAGATCACACACACTCAGAGATCCTCACGCTTAGCTTTAGACCCTTAGATCACAAGCCAAAAGGCTGCAGGATCTCCAACATGGGCTCTGTTCTGCTCTGTTCCAACATGTTTCTCCCTGCTCCTTGGCATTTCAGACAACGCTCCAGTAGTCCTGATCTTGGTTCAAGTTGGCTGTGGATGCACTTTACCGTTCTTGCTGTTATGTATGCAGCCTTCTCAATCGCTGAGTCCCAAATGACACCCTTTTCCCTATCTAGTGTACTCGACCAGGGCCCATAGGGCAGTGGTCAAATAGGGTACTATTAAGGATGCAGCCCATGTAGGGCATAGGACAGAGCAATGTTACGAGAATGTTATGAATGAATCAGTTATGAGGATATTGTGAGTCAGAGCAGTGGCTGTGTTCATCTGTCTGATCCAAGTGACTCACTTGTTATGATGCGTTTGTACTGTTTAGATCTTGGCTGTGGGTTTGACTCTTGGTGATGTTTTCATTGGTTCACAACCTGGTTGAATTAATGTTACATAAAGGTTAAACGCATTACTGACACGTGGCAATCTTCTGTCTCGGCTATCAGTGCAACCCGAGGGGTTCATCCCATATGGTCCACAAGCTAAAGGATAGGAAGCCATTTTAATGTACTGAGACACAGCCTTGTTGCTCTGCACTCCACCATGGCTACCATGACCCCCCCCCCCCCCCCCTTTCCATCCCTGTTTTCTCCAGGAACATTCTGGAGGAGTGTGTGTGTGTGTGTGTGTGTTTATCCTACTCACACTGAAGACAGTGTTTCCAGGAGTTACCAATCCCCTAAATGGTGAGGGGGAGAGATGCTGACTCACTGTGTGTCTGTGTGCCTCTGTGTGTGATTGTGTGTGTATGTGTGGGTGTGTGTGCATGTGTGTGTGTGTGTGTGTGTAACCACTCCAATGCACCGCAGCAGGGGGATAAAGACACACATTCCAGTCTTATGTGAGAATATTGATATTGTGACCAGGCTCAGTGGGTAGGAGGGCAAATCAGGGCCGTGTGGTACTATTTCACAGAAAGGGGATAGAGAGAAGCACTGGGAGGGGCTTCCCACCCCACATCACAGGGTCAATGGCAGAGTAGGGAGCCAGCCAGTAGTTGTACAGATATCCTGTAGTCATGGCTGGTATTTTAACAGTGTTTGAGAGATCTGAACTGCCCACAGAATGTGTGTGTGTGTGTGTGTGTGTGTGTGTGTGTGTGTGTGTGTGTGTGTGTGTGTGTGTGTGTGTGTGTGTGTGTGTGTGTGTGTGTGCGTGTGCGTGTGTGTGATTAGATTTCTGGTTTGGCTCAGTAGATTAATTATGTGTAATACACTGTAATATGGCCAGAGAGCCACCAGGGACAATTTAACACCGCTACAGTAGAAAGACTTGGAGCAGGGGCAGTGTGTATGAAGGGTCTCAGAGCAGGAGTGCTGATCTGGGATCAGTCCATGTGTTTTTATTTATTGTAATCTCAAAGGCCAAAAATGGTCCTTAAATCAGCACTCCTACTCAGATGTTTGATACATTCGGCCCCAGAGGATAGAAGAGGGAAGCTATGGATGATTGATGTACCCACAGTAGTATGAGGGACCAGAGAGGACATTTTGCCAGGACACCGAGGTTAACACCCCTACTCTTGGGACAGGTTTCATAGGATCTTTAGTAACCACAGAAAATGAAGAGGGCCAGTTTCCCAGATATGGATTAAGCTGAAATTATCCATTGAACATGTTTTTCAGCCCAGGACTAAGATTCATGTGAAGGCACCCCTTTTAAGATTTCAATTTGAAGGTTTAATGTGCCATCTGAAGTAGGGCAGTGTCCACGTTCCCATCATCATCCTGGGGCATTGGGGTCTCCTTAGACCAGTACCTCCTAAAGACCCTCCCCCCAATACCACTTCCAGCTACAGCTGGTCTGAGTGATCTTACATCCAGGCTCTGCCCAGGCACAACTCTGCTTAGCTTCAGAGGCAACCCAGTGGTTGGGATGGCATCCGTTTGTAAAGATTACCCAGAACATGAGTCTCCCCTGGCATGAGGACTGTAGTTCTGCTCCATCTCTTTGAAGAGCTGCTCCACTTGAATCATCTGGTCTAAACTAGTCCCAGTAGTGTCCTGAACATTAAAGACTGTTTAAAGGCCATGACATCACATTGGGCCATGCATGTGAGTCATATGTCATAAGTCACCTCAGACCTTCTCAATGGTTGGGACATGTCATGGACTGTCACAGTGGAGATTTGGTGGGTGTGCCTGTGTCACACACAGTGAAATGCCTTTCCTGCTCCAAACACAACAATTTTTTATTTTACCTTTATTTAAGTTAAGAACAAATTCTTATTTTCAATGACGGCCTAGGAACAGTGCCTTGTTGAGGGGCAGAACGACAGGTTTTTACCTTGTCAGCTCAGGGATTCGATCTTGCAACCTTTCGGTTACTAGTCCAACGCGCTAACCACTAGGCTACCCTGCCGCCCCCATATCAATGTTGTGGAAAAAATAAATAAACAAATAAATAAGCTATGTATATACAGGGTCAGTTAGTTCCAATACCATATTTACAGTGTGTGTGTATGTGTGTGTTTCCATATGTGTGTGTCCGTGTGTGTGTGTGTGTGTGTGTGTGTGATAATAACCCATGCTCTGCTCTCTGCTGTCCTCAGCAGGCTATAGATTTCAGACCTGACTTCAAACAGAGCGTCGGTATTCCCTGAGGCCGGGATTCCAAGAGGCCCTTGACATGGAATACCGCCGGGCGGTCACTGAGGGGGTGAGGTGGGGAGGGATGGGGGGACAGTGGGGTTATGGTCGCCCCTCTGGGGGTCTCCTATTCAGACCCTAGGAAGGCTGGGAATACCAAGAGGACCTGGCTCATTGCTTTTATCTCTATGCCTTTTAGAAGTGTGGCTTGATATAATGTTCTGTGGGTGGGGTGGGGTGGGGTGGGGTGTGTGTGTGTGTGTGTGTGTGTGTGTGTGTGTGTGTGTGTGTGTGTGTGTGTGTGTGTGTGTGTGTGTGTGTGTGTGTGTGTGTGTTAACTTTGCTAGCTCGTGTGATGAGCAAGCTTTCCTGACACCTGAAGATTTGCGCAGGTGACCCAGGTTTGAACCTTGGTCGGTCAAACAACTGTATGTTTGTGTGTATCTCTCTCTTCATCCGTTTCCATCAATCCCTCTCTCCCTATCGCTCTATACCTTTCCATCAATCCCTCTCTCCCTATCGCTCTATACCTTTCCATCAATCCCTCTCTCCCTATCCCGTTCCATCAATGCCTCTCTCCCTGTCGCTCTATCCCGTTTCCATCAATCCCTCTCTCCCTGTCGCTCTATCCCGTTCCATCAATCCCTCTCTCCCTATCGCTCTATCCCGTTTCCATCAATCCCTCTCTCCCTGTCGCTCTATCCCGTTTCCATCAATCCCTCTCTCCCTATCGCTCTATCCCGTTCCATCAATCCCTCTCTCCGTGTCGCTCTATCCCGTTCCATCAATCCCTCTCTCCCTATCGCTCTATCCCGTTCCATCAATCCCTCTCTCCCTGTCGCTCTATCCCGTTTCCATCAATCCCTCTCTCCTGATCGCTCTATACCTTTCCATCAATCCCTCTCTCCTGATCGCTCTATCCCGTTCCATCAATCCCTCTCTCCTGATCACTTTATCCCATTCCATCAATCCCTCTCTCCCTATTGCTCTATACCTTTCTATGATGTCTAAGTAGCATTAAATAACCACAGATGGCAAACCTCACACTAGACCAAACCGCTTATACAACTGAGATTTTAACGATTCTAAATATCAGACAGGGACCAGTGAAATCTGGATATATTTTTTTATATATTTTGATATGGAGTGCTGACGCCCTCACTGCTATTTGCCTATTCATGATTCAAAAACGCACACAAGCCTCTCTCAATACACACCGTACCACCACCTACCTGCTGCTCTGAGCAACAGAATATAAAGTGAATGAAAATGAAATATACGCACATCCCAAAAGTTAAGGTGTTGGAACAGACAAATGAATGCAAAGACAGAAAGGAGGACTCTAATACACTCCAACTGTGGTTTATTAAAACACAGGGAGTGAAACATTGTCCAGTTACGCGTCTCCAGTAACCCACAGCAGGGGGTACATCCGAGATACAGATATATTTTCAGAGACCTTTTAACTCCCAGTACCTCTCCAGTTGTAAAAGGAGTCAGTGAAAGTCTCATATGATCCCCTGTGGGGCTGCAGTGTTTCAGAAGCACCAGATTTACAGAAGCACCAGATTTACAGTATAGGATAGCTCAATCAAGAATCTGTCCCTCTCTTCAACTGGCTCTCAACTACGGTCTATTTGTCTCATCTCGGGCCTCACGGCGTTTGAGATTTACTGTAATAAAATGTTTAATAGCAACACAGTTATTTACTGTGGCAGATGATTTTGTTCAGTCGGTCAGGGTTAATTAACTATGTTTACTGTAATAAAATGTTTAACAACAATACAATCATTCACCGTGGCAGATGCTTTTGTTCAGTCGGTCAGGGTTAACTATGTTTACTGTAATAAAATGTTAATAACAATACAGTAATTTACTGTGGCAGATGCTTTTGTTCAGTCGGTCAGGGTTAACTATGTTTACTGTAATAAAATTTTAATAACAATACAGTAATTTACTGTATCAGATGCTTTTGTTCAGTCGGTCAGGGTTAACTATGTTTACTGTAATAAAATTTTAATAACAATACAGTAATTTACTGTGGCAGATGCTTTTGTTCAGTCGGTCAGGGTTAACTATGTTTAACCTATACATGTACAGCATATGGGCCATGCAACAATTAAAGGCAAAACGATGATGGTATTGCAAGCACCATGCTCCAATCAACTGTACAACTACATGACAAAATATCTGTGATATGTTACAGTGAGTACAGATCCAATAGAGAATAGGCCAGGCTAGTAGTCTAGTAATCAATCATAGAGTTAACAGACCTCTCCCTATCGTGTCAGAGGCTTGGAGCCAATACACTGACCTATCCCATCGTTACATTCCAGGCAAGTCACTAAGCACTGCTTTCATCAACCTCACTCATTTAATTTCTTCACTGTGTGTGTGTGTGTGTGTGTGTGTGTGTGTCTAGGGAGGGAGACACATTAACATTGTAATGCTGCTATAGGGGACAGAGAGCATTATGAATGCATCTCCACCCAAAAACAGCTGCGCTGGTGGTCTGCAATCAGAACTCGCCCTCTCAGAGCTCCTTTCAGTAGACATGAGCTGTATTTACTGTCAGAGTAGAGGGGAGGAGAGAGGGATGAGAAGAGAGAGGGAAGAGACGGGGAGATGATCCTCAGAGAGAGAGGGGGGAGGGAGAGAGACAGAGCGAGGAGGGCTGGAGTGGGCGAGGCTTTTCATGGACCTTTTTATGTGGGGTCAGGTGATTAGAAGGCTTAGAGCTCGTCTCTGCCGCCACGGACGCTCCTCCGAGAGAACGTGTGGTGTGTGTAAAAGAGAGTGAATGGCACAGTGTGTGTGTGATAGTGTGTAATAGTGTATGTGTGTGTGTGTGTGTGTGTGTGTGTGTGTGTGTGTGTGTGTGTGTGTGTGTGTGTGTGTGTGTGTGTGTGTGTGTGTGTGTGTGTGTGTGTGTGTGTGTGTGTGTGCGTGTGTGTGTGTGTGTGCATAGTACCTTACAACTTATCCCCCCCACCCTTCGCCGGGTCATGGCAGTGCCAGTGTAACACTAAGCTCTTGTATGGAGTATGTCAGTGTGTGTATCAGTACCCTGGTGCCAGCAGTGCCCCCTGTGATACCAACTCTGTGGGCTCTACTAGGAGAATGTCATGTGGCTGTATGGAGATTAAAGACACTGTCACTTCACAGCACCACTCTGTACAATCTTCTTAACATGCACACGAACACGCATGCACGCACGCAGGCACACACACACACACACCTGTGTGCGTGTGTCTGTGTGAAAACCCGTGTGTTCCATTCCCTAATATGTGTGTGTCTGCTCCTGCATGCGTGTGTGTGTTGTGTGCAGACGCATGTGTGTCTGTTCCCCCATCTTCTGTGTGTTTATCCAGTGAATCCTGGACAGCGGCTATGGGCAGATTAAACAGTTTGCCACTCTGGGTGACCCTGTCTGTGCTCTTATCTGAAGTAAACACTGAAGCCCAGCACCTCTCTCTCTCTATCTTTTTCTCTCACTATCAAGGTATAATTGAATATCTTTAAATGTCAACAGCATCACGTCTCCATTATGGGTTGCCATGGCAATGACCCCTCACCACCCCAGAATGCATTGCAGGAGGAAGTCACCATTGTCAATCAGAGGAGACATCAGTAATCTCTCAGCAACAGGAGGATGGACAGACAAGTAGAGACAGAAAGGAAGAACAAGAGAGAGAGAAAATGAGAGGAGAGATGATGGATGGTAAGGAAGTAAGAAAGAGGGGAGAGAGAGAGGGGAGAGGAACACAGAGAGTGTGAGAAAAGATAGAGAGGGGTGTAAACAGACGAGGAGAGAGAGGGAGAGTGTTAGAAAGAGAATGAGAAAGGAGGGGACAAAGTGAGGGAGGAAGAAAGAGATAAAAAGAGATGGCCAGTGTGAGTACTATCTGAGGGTATAATATGCAGGGCCACAAAAGGCAGCAGTGAAACAGAATCTGTCCCCTCAAATGGCCCCTAAGGACCCCTGGGCAATAGGCTTTTATACCCGGGCCCTTTCAGGACCTAATCCTCATCTACATAACAACGGTGTCACTTTGAAGCTGCACTGTGTCATCTCCGCCTGGCCGTCACTCACTGCTGGCCTTTTGCTCTGTGTGTCGCTCTCTCCCGATGTCTGGCATTCTCTCTCTCTCTGTCTATCTCACTGTCTCTCATTACCTCTCTCTCTCTCTCTCTCTCGCCGTCTCTCTTTCCCCCTCTCTCATTTATCGTTTGCTCTTACAACAATCTTGGTATAAGAGAGAAACACAGGAAAGCAGAGGTCAGCTAACAAAATACAACTATGCCTCAGATGTCATGTCAGGTGCTTCTACACCTGCATTGCTTGCTGTTTGGGGTTTTAGGCTGGGTTTCTGTACAGCACTTTGAGATATCAGCTGATGTACGAAGGGCTATATAAATAAATTTGATTTGATTTGATTTTGATTTGATGTTATGGTGTGTTCAATATTCAAGTAACAGGATCAAACGTAGTGACACGGACTAGGTACAGTAAAGCCAGAACCAATCCAATAAGACCAAACTGTTTTCTCCAGTTTTACCTATAATAAACAAGATCCGAACTGTCCAATATACGGTAATACAGTATGTAAGCTAGGATAATAAAGCATATAGAAAACAGTAGATTGTAGCATCTGTATCAAGTTTCATACATTCCTCCTCTTCTCCTCAACAGCTGCCCTGAGGGTAGAATACAGTATGGTACAGTAGGAATCTGCTCTGTTCTCATTGTGTTGAAAGAGACATGGATCCACATCCACTGCTTTAGGCTCTCGTCCCACTTCCACAGAATATAGCTTTTCTTTGTAGGTCTGGAATCTCTAGATGACTAGTTATGCACTGTACCTTTAGACAGCGTGCACTGTCTGCACATATACTAGTACAACCTTCCTAAGTAGACACATGAACACACAACAAGAATATGTTTCTTTAAATGTGTCATTCTAAAACCCATCCTTTCACATGCAAACTTAATGATAATTGTATAAACCTGTCAATCAACTGCCTTTGCCTTGTCTGGTCTCACCTGTTTTTGCTGTATACGCCTATAGCCAACTCAGTAGCGATACAACTTTGTGTTCGTGTAATCATGGTAACAGCATGAGGCTGGAGGGATGGCCTACCTGGTTGAAGCGCTCCAGCCTCTCCTTGACCTCAGCCAGTTCGGGGTTAGGGCTGCGAACTTTGACCTCTGGGTTCTGCTTCTGGGCCTGGAGACCGTTCCCCACCACTCTGCCTGTATAACTAGAGAGAGATAGAGAATGATAGATGGGGAGAGAAAGAGAGGTTGAATTGATAATTGAGTTGTTGAACGTAGGCAATAAAAACAGCAACATTGCATCACATCACAATCTGGATTATATGTCAAACAACCAATATGTATCAAAACCCTTATTTAATATGCATCAAAACCCTCCTTCAATATGTATCAAAACCCTGCTACAATATGTATCAAAACCCTTATTTAATATGCATCAAAACCCTCCTTCAATATGCATCAAAACCCTGCTACAATATGCATCAAAACCCTGCTACAATATGCATCAAAACCCTCCTTCAATATGCATCAAAACCCTGCTATAATATGCATCAAAACCCTCCTTCAATATGCATCAAAACCCTGCTACAATATGCATCAAAACCCTCATTCAATATGCATCAAAACCCTGCTACAATATGCATCAATACCCTGCTACAATATGCATCAAAACTCTGCTACAATATGCATCAAAACCCTCCTTCAATATGCATCAAAACCCTGCTACAATATGCATCAAAACCCTGCTACAATATGCATCAAAACCCTGCTACAATATGCATCAAAACCCTCCTTCAATATGCATCAAAACCCTCCTTCAATATGCATCAAAACCCTCCTTCAATATGCATCAAAACCCTGCTACAATATGCATCAAAACCCTGCTACAATATGCATCAAAACCCTCCTTCAATATGTATCAAAACCCAAACATTAAATATGCATCAAAACCCTCCTTCAATATGCATCAAAACCCTCATTCAATATGCATCAAAACCCTCATTCAATATGCATCAAAACCCTCCTTCAATATGTATCAAAACCCAAACATTCAATATGCATCAAAACCCTCCTTCAATATGCATCAAAACCCTCATTCAATATGCATCAAAACCCTCCTTCAATATGCATCAAAACCCTCCTTCAATATGCATCAAAACCCTCATTCAATATGCATCAAAACCCTCCTTCAATATGTATCAAAACCCTCCTTCAATATGCATCAAAACCCTCATTCAATATGCATCAAAACCCTCCTTCAATATGCATCAAAACCCTCATTCAATATGCATCAAAACCCTCCTTCAATATGCATCAAAACCCTCATTCAATATGCATCAAAACCCTCATTCAATATGCATCAAAACCCTCCTTCAATATGCATCAAAACCCTCATTCAATATGCATCAAAACCCTCCTTCAATATGCATCAAAACCCTCATTCAATATGCATCAAAACCCTCCTTCAATATGCATCAAAACCCTCATTCAATATGCATCAAAACCCTCCTTCAATATGCATCAAAACCCTCCTTCAATATGTATCAAAACCCAAACATTCAATATGCATCAAAACCCTCCTTCAATATGTATCAAAACCCAAACATTCAATATGTATCAAAACCATCATTCAACATGTATCAAAACCCAAACATTCAATATGTATCAAAACCCAAACATTCAATATGCATCAAAACCCTCCTTCAATATGCATCAAAACCCTCATTCAATATGCATCAAAACCCTCATTCAATATGCATCAAAACCCTCCTTCAATATGCATCAAAACCCTCATTCAATATGCATCAAAACCCTCATTCAATATGCATCAAAACCCTCCTTCAATATGTATCAAAACCCTCATTCAATATGTATCAAACCCCAAACATTCAATATGCATCAAAACCCTCCTTCAATATGTATCAAAACCCAAACATTCAATATGCATCAAAACCCTCCTTCAATATGCATCAAAACCCTCATTCAATATGCATCAAAACCCTCCTTCAATATGTATCAAAACCCAAACATTCAATATGCATCAAAACCCTCCTTCAATATGCATCAAAACCCTCATTCAATATGCATCAAAACCCTCCTTCAATATGTATCAAAACCCTCCTTCAATATGTATCAAAACCCTCATTCAATATGCATTAAAACCCTCATTCAATGTGCATCAAAACCCTCCTTCAATATGTATCAAAACCCTCATTCAATGTGCATCAAAACCCTCATTCAATGTGCATCAAAACCCTCCTTCAATATGTATCAAAACCCTCCTTCAATATGTATCAAAACCCTCATTCAATATGTATCAAACCCCAAACATTCAATATGCATCAAAACCCTCCTTCAATATGTATCAAAACCCAAACATTCAATATGTATCAAAACCATCATTCAACATGTATCAAACCCCAAACATTCAATATGTATCAAAACCCTCATTCAACATGTATCAAACCCCAAACATTCAATATGTATCAAACCCCAAACATTCAATATGTATCAAAACCCAAACATTCAATATGTATCAAAACCCTCATTCAACATGTATCAAACCCCAAACATTCAATATGTATCAAAACCCTCATTCAACATGTATCAAACCCCAAACATTCAATATGTATCAAAACCCTCATTCAACATGTATCAAACCCCAAACATTCAATATGTATCAAACCCCAAACATTCAATATGTATCAAAACCCAAACATTCAATATGTATCAAAACCCTCATTCAACATGTATCAAACCCCAAACATTCAATATGTATCAAAACCCTCATTCAACATGTATCAAACCCCAAACATTCAATATGTATCAAAACCCTCATTCAACATGTATCAAACCCCAAACATTCAACATGTATCAAACCCCAAACATTCAATATGTATCAAAACCCAAACATTCCATATCAAAACCCAAACATTCAATATGTATCAAAACCCTCATTCAATATGCATCAAAACCCTCATTCAATATGTATCAAAACCCAAACATTCAATATGTATCAAAACCCAAACATTCAATATGTATCAAAACCCAAACATTCAATATGTATCAAAACCCAAACATTCAATATGTATCAAAACCCTCATTCAATATGTATCAAACCCCAAACATTTAATATGTATCAAAACCTTTCTTAAATATGTATCAAAACCCTCATTCAATATGCATCAAAACCCTCCTTCAATATGCATCAAAACCCTCATTCAATATGCATCAAAACCCTCCTTCAATATGTATCAAAACCCTCATTCAATATGTATCAAACCCCAAACATTCAATATGTATCAAAACCCAAACATTCAATATCAAAACCCAAACATTCAATATGTATCAAAACCCTCATTCAATGTGTATCTAAACCCAAACATTCAATATGTATCAAAACCCTCATTCAATGTGTATCTAAACCCAAACATTCAATTTGTATCAAAACCCTCATTTAATGTGTATCAAAACCCTCATTCAATATGTATCAAAACCCTCATTCAATGTGTATCAAAACCCAAACATTCAATATGTATCAAAACCCTCATTTAATGTGTATCAAAACATTCAAAGTGTATAATGCAGTAGTGAAAATGATAACGTGCCAGCTAAAATGTTGATGACATTCTTCAAGTCTACCCTCTATCGGTTTCAAATTCAAAGTAGAACAAAGCACTTTGGATCCACTCAGAGAGATGAGGACAGTTAGACCAGCATGTTCTCAGCAGCACAACATTTTCTCAAAGACACTATCATTCTACATTGTAGAATAATAGTGAAGACCTCAACACTATGAAAAAACACATATAGAATCATGAAGTAAGCAAAACAGTGTTTAGCTAATGAAAATATACGTATTTTATATTTGAGATTCTTCAAAGTAGCCACCCTTTGCCTTGATGACAGCTTTGCACACTCTTGGCATTCTCTCAACCAGCTTCACCTGGAATGCTTTTCCAACAGTCTTGAAGGAGTTCCCATATATGCTAAGCACTTGTTGGCTGATTGTGAAAAAACAAAACAGTCCTATCTAGTGCATAGACACAAAGACAGAAGACAGGAAACAACCACCCACAAAACAGGCTACCTAAATATGGTTCCCAATCAGAGACAATGACTAACACCTGCCTCTGATTGAGAACCATATCAGGCCAAACATAGAAATAGACAAACTAGACATACAACATAGAATGCCCACTCAGCTCACGTCCTGACCAACACTAAAACAAAGAAAACACAAAAGAACTATGGTCAGAACGTGACACCTATTTGCCATTTCATAAACTTAAGCCTACTAAAACGTGTGTGCTCTCGGGCCTGGAGAAAAGCTAAAGTTATTCCCCTACCTAAGAATAGTAAAGTCCCCTTAACTGGCTCAAATAGCCGACCAATCAGCCTGTTATCAACGCTTAGTAAACTTTTGGGAAAAATTGTGTTTGACCAGATACAATGCTATTTTACAGTAAACAAACAGATTTTCAGCACGCTTATAGTAAAGAACATTCAACAAGCACAGCACTTACACAAATGACTGGTGATTGGCTGAGAGAAATTGATGATTCAAAGATTGTGGTGGATGTTTTGTTAGACTTCAGTGCGGTTTTTGACATTATAGATCATAGGCTGTTGCTGGATAAAACACATGTTTTTTGGCTTTACACCCCTTGCTATATTGTGGACAAAGAATTACCTGTATAACAGAACACAAAGGGAGTTATTTAATGGAAGCCTCTCCAACAAAATCCAGGTAGAATCAGGAATTCCCCAGGACAGGTGTCTAGGCCCCTTACTTTTTTCAATCTTTACTAACAACATGTCATTGGCTTTGAGTAAAGTCAGTGTGTCCATGTATACGGATGTCCCAACACTATACATGTCAGCTACCACAGCAACTGACATGACAGAAACACTTACTAACAAAGAGCTCCATTTAGTTTCAGAATGGGCAAGTCCTAAATATTTCAAAAACGAAAAGTATTGTATTTGGGACAAATCATTCACTAAACTCTAAACCTCAACTAAATCTTGTAATGAATAATGTTTAAGTTGAAGAAACTCAACTGCTTGGAGTAACCCTGGATTGTAAACTGTCATGGTCAAAACATATTGATACAACAGTAGCTAGGATGGGGAGAAGTTTGTCTATAATAAAACACTGCTGCCTTCTTAACAGCACTATGAACAAGGCAGGTGCTACAGGCCCTAGTTTTGTCGCACCTTGACTACTGTTCAGTTGTGTGGTCAGGTGCCACAAAGAGGGACTTAGGAAAATTGCAATTGGCTCAGAACAGGGAAGCACGGCTGGCCCTTGGATGTAAACAGAGAGCTAACATTATTGATATGCATGTCATTCTCTCTTCTGCCTTAGCAGCAGCTAATGGGGATCCATAATAAATACAAATACAAAATACCTAAGCTGTGTTCCAACGTAAAAGCCTATAAGCAAGGTGAACTGAAGTATCACTGGCTGATCTAAGTAGTGATGCGTTGATAAGGTGTATATGTATCTCTCTTCATCTGGCTGGAACAGCACTTCACAGAGTTGCAATAGAAGTCTTAAACCTCCCCTAGCTTCACCTCTCTCCTCTCACTCTCTCTCCTCACTTCTTCTCTCTCTCCCTCTCTCTCCTCAGAGTGGCTGGCATTGCTAATGCTCTCCCTCTCTCTTTCTCTCCTTCCCCCTCTCTCTCCATCTCTGTCTTGACAACAAACAAAGGCCCCTAATTGCACCTGCAGGTCTTGAAGCCTGTCTTGTCAAGGGGAAACAATCAATACCTATTGGACTCATACCCACCTCCCCGACATCAGTGATTCATTGAAAAGTCAAATGGCTTCCTTTTCTTGTGCTGAAAGGTAAGAGCGTCCTGCTGTGCTTTGACATGACTAGGGGAGTGGATTGGCTTAGCTGGGGGTTGGGTTAATGGCTTGGCTGGGGGTGGGGTTATTGGCTTGGCTGGGGGTTGGGTTATTGGGTTATTGGCTTGGCTGGGGGTTGGGTTAATGGCTTGGCTGGGGGTTGGGTTATTGGCTTGGCTGGGGCTTGGCTGGGGGTTGGGTTATTGGCTTGGCTGGGGCCTGGGTTAATGGCTTGGCTGGGGGTTGGGTTAATGGCTTGGCTGAGGGTGGATGTATTCACGTGGTAGTCATCAGATAGAAGCTAATTAAACAAGAATATTAAAGAGTGTAAAGTTGGGCATTGATGAGGGTATGGGGGAGGTTCTGTGTGTGTGTGTGTGTGTGTGTGTGTGTGTGTGTGTGTGTGTGTGTGTGTGTGTGTGTGTGTGTGTGTGTGTGTGTGTGTGTGTGTGTGTGTGTGTGTGTGTGTGTGTGCATGCTCTCACTCAGTCACTGCTGCTCTGTGTGAATCCGGACACTCTGACTCACTCCTCTAAGTACTGAGTCACTCCAAAGAGAAAATCCCCCCCAATAACTGCTCAGGGATGAGCAATGCCTGCTCCTGACCTACAGTTCCCTCCCTGACACCATACATTAATCTGACCCTGGAACAGGGATTAGCAGTGAACTTCACCTCCAGTGAAGCTGTTGCATAAAGGATTGTCAATACTGATGAGCTCAACTGAATTTTACACACAGACAAGATAAAGCACAGTCTCTTTGGTATACACCTGTAGAGATCCTATAAAACTGCATGTTCTGTAATTCTATGCTCTTTTGCAGGGCTTGAAACTGCATATGGAAAAGGTGGTGCAGGGTGTTAGTGAGCGGATCTGAGAGATTGCAATACGCTATGAAAGTTACCAGGAAGTGCCTACCTCTCACCCTTGTCGTTTTTGAGCTTTTGTAGGCTTTGGATGAGTCTTCGATGAGCAAAAACGTAATAAAAGGCATCTGGCAGTAAATTCATACACAAATATATCTTAAATGACAGTGTTTCCACATATTTGATGACATAATCGTCAAGCCCATTCAAAAGATTAGGGAACATGAGCCGGAAGTAAAGAGGAAGGTGCGGTTTTTTACCATATATCGCAATATTACTTTGGACAAAATCGCAATATTATTTTTGTGCTAGTCGACTGTACCTGTATTTTTCCTCCATCTTATTTATTAAATAGGGAGCTAATTTGTTTTCAGCACTTTTATTTTATTTCCATGACTGATCAAAACACGTTTGTCATGGCTCTTTCTTGTCCCTCTGCAGCAGACATTACAGTGGCTTGCGAAAGTATTCACCCCCCTTGGCATTTTTTATTTTGTTGCCTTACAACCTGGAATTAAAATTTATTTTGGGGGGGTTTGTATCATTAGATTTACACAACATGCCTATCACTTTGAAGATGCAAAATATGTTTTATTGTGAAACAAACAAGAAATAAGACCAAAAACTGAACACTTGAGAGTGCATAACTATTCACCCCCAAGTCAGTACTTTGTAGAGCCACCTTTTGCAGCAATTAGAGCTGCAAGTCTCTTGGAGTATGTCTCTATAAGCTTGGCACATCTAGCCACTGGGATTTTTGCCCATTCCTCAAGGCAAAACTGCTCCAGCTCCTTCAAGTTGGATGAGTTCCGCTGGTGTACAGCCATCTGTAAGTCAGACCACAGATTCTCAATTGGATTGAGGTCTGGGATTTGACTAGGCCATTCAAAGACATTTACATGTTTCTCCTTAAACCACTTGAGTGTTGCTTTAGCAGTATGCTTAGGGTCATTGTCCTGCCGGAAGGTGAACCTCCGTCCCAGTCTCAAATCTCTGGAAGACTGAAACAGGTTTCCCTCAAGAATTTCCCTGTATTTAGCACCATCCATCAATCTTTCAATTCTGACCAGTTTTCCAGTCCCTGCGGATGAAAAACATCCCCACAGCATGATAGGGTTCTCGGGGTGATGAGACATAGTGTTTTCCTTGATGACCAAAAAGCTCAATTTTAGTCTCATCTGACCAGAGTACCTTCTTCCATATGTTTGGGGAGTCTCCCACATGCCTTTTGGCGAACACTAAACGTCTTTGCTTATTTTTTTCTTTAAGCAATGGCTTTTTTCTGGCTACTCTTCCATAAAGCACAGCTCTGTGGAGTGTACGATTTAAAGTGGTCCTATGGACAGATACTCCAATCTCTGCTGTGGAGCTTTGCAGCTCCTTCAGGGTTATCTTTGGTCTCTTTGTTGCCTCTCTGATTAATCCCCTCCTTGCCTGATTAATCCCCTCCTTCCGTGAGTTTTGGTGGGCGGCCCTCTCTTGGCAGGTTTGTTGTGGTGCCATATTCTTTCCATTTTTTAATAAAGGATTTAATGGTGCTCCATGGGATGTTCAAAGTTTCTGATATTTTTTTATAACCCAACCCTGATTTGTACTTATCCACAACTTTGTCCCTGACCTGTTAGGAGAGCACCTTGGTATTCATGGTGCCGCTTGCTTGGTGGTGCCCCTTGCTTAGTGGTGTTGCAGACTGAGGACTTTCAGAAGAGGTGCATATATACTGAGATCATGTGACAGATCATGTGACACTTAGATCGCACACAGGTGGATTTTTAAAACTAATTATGTGACTTCTGAAGATAATTGGTTGCACCAGATCATACAGTGGGGAGAACAAGTATTTGATATACTGATTTTGCAGGTTTTCCTACTTACAAAGCATGTAGAGGTCTGTAATTTGTATCATAGGTACACTTCAACTGTGAGAGATGGAATCTAAAACAAAAATCCAGAAAATCACATTGTATGATTTTTAAGTAATTAATTTGCATTTTATTGCATGACATAAGTATTTGATCACCTACCAACCAGTAAGAATTCCGGCTCTGACAGACCTGTTCGTTTTTCTTTAAGAAGCCCTCCTGTTCTCCACTCGTTACCTGTATTAACTGCACTTATTTGAACTCGTTACCTGTATGAAAGACACCTGTCCACACACTCAATCAAACAGACTCCAACCTCTCCACAATGGCCAAGACCAGAGAGCTGTGTAAGGACATCAGAGATTAAATTGTACGTTTTTTTTCTCATTTCACTTCACCAATTTGGACTATTTTGTGTATGTCCATTACATTAAATAAAAATAAATATACATTTCAATTACAGGTTGTAATGCAACAAAATAGGAAAAAATGGCAAGGGGGATGAATACTTTTGCAAGGCACTGTAATGGAGAGAAATATGTTTGGAATGTATAGTGAGATGCATGGCAATTCCCAGCCTTAATATAGAACACTAAAGTACCATTTAGAATACTGTTTAAGATATGATAAAGGACTATGTTACCTTGTCTGATCTTATACAGTATTCTACATGGCCTGTCAATCAGATTCATCTCAGCATCTGACAGCTTCAGTTTATATAACTGAGTATTGAAATACCAGTGAAGAGAAGGAAAGAGCTCTGTAATTGAGTTCATAACAGCAGTGCAATGCCAATGCCTCTATGTGTTTAAGAGCATGAATGGGCAATTGGGTTGAAGGATCAGTGTGTTTGCGTGTGTGCACAACTTGTGTGCATGTTTGTGAGGTCAGACAGTTCAGGCCATTAGCTCCCCCTCCACACATATACACATATGTGCACACGCACACCTATACAGAAGAACCCCCCCCCCACTCACACACACACACTTAACTAATGATGGTGCTACTGGAAAGCCTGTAAGCCAACAGGGAAACCCAGTGGCCATGGCTGTAGGAAAAAGTGAAATGTGGCTTTGATGAACCTGGCAGACACACACACACACACATACATCAGGGTTTCGGTTTGTGGCGCCGGGCAACGTGATCGGGAAGATTTTAATTTACATTTGAGAAATTTACCGGACCCATATGCATTGGGTGCGTAACCCATTAGGGCGTCCACCCACAGTGCTCACAATGACAGAAATCACACTTAGATGAGGATAATGCATCTTAACAGAACATGCAACTCCTGTAATGAAGCAGACAATAAAACTTCATTTTGGCAGGAAACCGCCATTTAAAACAGCACACTTGATGCGAGCAGGTCAGTATGTGACAGATGAAAACCTCCATTAGAAAGTTAGAAAGAGGGGGAATCTAAAGAGGCAACAACTAGGATGGATTGCTAATATGACTAGGATAGTGACTGGCTTCTGGACGAATAGAACAGGAGAAAAATGCTGGTTTCAATGTCATATGAGGAAGTCTTTCGAAAATAATCGCCTCCACGTTTCTATGGTCGGATTTTGCCTAGGCTACTTTGAAGCCAGGTAAGACATGACTCATAATATGAAGTAAAATGCTCAGGTTACAAACAATTAAACAATTAAAAAACAAGTATGTTTTCAAAATGCATACTACCTCAAACTCACTTTGTAAAGTGGTGTGTGATGCGCCGAGGCCTACCGTTGCCTATGCACTTGAACGGCAAGTTAGAATAATTTAGCGCAATGATTTGACCTTTAAAAGCAGATGTTTCACTCTGTCAGCAACGAGCAATCTGTTTGAGGAGCTGTAGCAGCAGCTCTATGGCGCTATCTGACAAGTGATACTCTGCTCAAAATAGGCTATGTACGCTGTGCATGTGTGATAAATAAGATACATGATGACTTACGAAAATACACCTGCCCCAATTCAACTCCACTACATTTAGGAAATTAACCTATAGACCGATTAGGATGACAGTCAAATGTATTTACATCCACTGATATTTCCATCAATGAATAAAAATCATTTGTTCTTCTTCCGGTCACTCAGGTTGTTGAAATGGAGGGTACCTTTAGTGTTGTTGTCACTTTTCTACTCTTACTGTCACCTTGGCAGCGAGGGTTGTTGAAATGGAGGGTTCCTTTAGTGTTGTTGCCACTTTTCTACTCTTACTGTCACCTTGGCAGCGAGGGTTGTTGAAATGGAGGGTTCCTTTAGTGTTGTTGTCACTTTTCTACTCTTACTGTCACCTTGGCAGCGAGGGTTGTTGAAATGGAGGGTTCCTTTAGTGTTGTTGCCACTTTTCTACTCTTACTGTCACCTTGGCAGCAAGTGTGGAGGGTTGTTGAAAGCAAGTGTCCCCTTTAAACAGACACAAGCACAGACACAAATGCATAGACACACACACACTTTCCATTCTCCTTTAGCTCTAGACGTAGCACTAAACTCTGGTCACTCTGATTTATGACTATTAGAGTTTTATTTCAGCCCAGAGGAATACATGTGTTTCCAAGTCCTGAGAGAGAGAGAGACTGAGAAGGGGCATAGTTCTTGGTTTATGAGCAGGTCTTGGACATGTTAAAATACTCTGGTCTGAAATGAAGTCTTTGTTCAGGAAAGGCCAAGCTGTTCTCTCACACTGACAGCTGAACAACATTCACAGTAAGATCCAGTAACATTAACCCCCTAAGATCGATGTCAGCACCCCCACAAAAGTCGAATGAGCACAATACAAAAATCACCATTAAAATCAATCAGTTTAAGCTAGAGATGGCTGTTTTTTTGCATTGGCTGCGTCACAATCCACCACATCCGCCTGTGTCGCACTTCCGCATCTGCGGTGAAAGGTGACAGAGCTAGAGCAGTGTTTGTCAGACCACGAGGCATCCTAAAATTCGGTCTTCTTACAAAATCGGCTATAGCGTCCGAACAATTTGGTCTACACACTAATATGACCCCTCTGTGGAAAGGTGACTCTCACGAACACAAACATGTCAGTTGTTTTGCTGTAGGATATAAGACTCACAAGACTCATCTGAAGATTCCACCATTCCCGGTTGAAAAAATGTGTGGAGGTGTACAGTACCAGTCAGAAGTTCGGACACACCTACTCATTCAAGGGTTTTTCTTTATTTTTTACTATTTCCTACATTGTAGAAGGCATCAAAACTATGAAATGACACATGGAATCATGTAGTAACCAAAAAAGTGTTAATAAACGAATCAAAATATATTTCATATTTTTTTATATTTCATTTTTCAGATTCTTCAAAGTAGCCACCCTTTGCCTTGATGAGTTTTGCACACTCTTGGCATTCTCTCAACCAGCTTCACCTGGAATGCTTTTCCAACAGTCTTGAAAGAGTTCTCACCTATGCTGAGCACTTGTTGGCTGCTTTTCCTAAACCATCTCAATTGGGTTGAGGTTGGGTATGCCAGGTCATCTGATGCAGCACCATCACTCTCATTCTTGGTCAAATAGCAATTACAAAGTCTGGAGGTGTGTTTTGGGTCATTGTCCTGTTGAAAACAGCGCAAACCAGATGGGATGGCGTATCCCTGCATAATACTGTGGTATAATACTGTGGTAAGTGTGCCTTGAATTCTAAATAAATCACAGACAGTGTCACCAGCAAAGCACCCCCACACCATCACACATCCTCATCCATGTGTCACGGTGAGAACCACACATGCGGATATCATCCGTTCACCTACTATATGATTCAATATGTGTTATTTCATTGTTTTGATGTCTTCACTATTATTCTACAATAGTCAAATTGAATTTTTTTTTTAAATAGTAAAACAAATAGTAAAATAGTAAAAATAGTAAAATATAAAGAAAAACTGAGTAGATGTGTCCAAACTTTTGACTGGTACTGTATATGGAGACAGTTTAGTGCTAAAAGTAAGGGATTAAAAACATGTATAAAACAACATAACACATGTTTCCTTATCTCTTTTATATCTCACAGATATTTCAGAACAAACTTCCTTTAGAATTTTTTGGGGGGACTATCTGTTGGGCTAATAGCAGTAAGGCCAAAAATATATTTTTTTATACGTACTTCAAGGGGTCTTCAAATTCAAAATCTAATAGCTAAATTATTTTTAAAACAATTCCATATAGCTTAGTAGATTGCCCCCCAGCAAGGCCAAACATAATGTTTCATCCCCTGATTTAGACTGGGGTTAAACACATGAAGTTAGTTACTAATGCTGAAGAGACACTCAAATATGTATTAAACAGAGATTCTCCAACAGGCCTGCACTATGAGACAGTAAACACACACACACATTGTTGACACCACACACACTCAAAAGCAATCAGACCCCCCCCCCCACCCCCCCACACACACACACACACACACACACACACACTCAGATGCACTCAGTCAAATATAAAAACATTTGCACATCCCACACACAAATACACGCACTTAAAATGTAAACACAGCTTCGAATATGAGTATTTCAAATACCACACTGTTCTAGTTTGTGTTCTCTGAGATTTAATAGCATTTATTTGAGGAGAGAGAGGAAAGGGAGGGGGAGAGAGAGGAAAGGGAGGGGGAGAGAGAGACAGCAATGGGGGAGGGGGGAGGAGAGGAGAGGGAGAAGAGAGAGAGAGGGGATGGAGAGGGGAGGGGGGAAGAGAGGAGAGGGAGAAGAGGAAGGAGAGAGAGAGACAGGAAGTAGGAGAGAGTAGGAGAGCCTGAACAAGCTGCTGCTCTCTCTCTCGTGTTAGGTTAGGGTCAAAAAGGCCTAAAGCATACCGAAGAAGGACTGGGATGGAACCCAGAGGTTCATTGAGCACCATACTAAAGCTGGGTTGTGGCTGGACTGGGGTTGGGTTCAAAGAATCTCACACCACATCCCCTACTAGGGTTTGGCCTGCTATACAGTACAGATTATGTGATAGAAGCAACAGCAGCAGAAGGCCAATTGACAACAATGCGCAAGCAAAGACAAATTCCACTCAATGACTCTAGCTCGCCAGCTAGAAACAAACAAACACTTGAGATAAAATGGGGAATTAACATTTTGAAGAGTTCCGGCATGCTGTGGGCACTGGCGCCGATCTCCGCTAGACCGCGGTCTATTGGCCCGAGAGTTCAGCTAGACCATGGTCTATTGGCCAAGAGTGGGCTGAGTTCAGCTTTCATCTGTTTCCATCGGCCAATCAGATACGCTCCAGTCAGCCAACAGCTAGCATGACCACCACATCCATCATTATATGAACAGACAAACAAACAAACATTTGGGCTGTTTCCACGGCACCACATAACTTAATGCTCCAATAGTGATCTAGGTTAGCAATCTACAGTGAGCTCCAAAAGTATGGGGACAGTCACATATTTGTTGTTTTGGCTCTGTACACCAGCACTTTGGATTTGATATGATACAATGGCTATGAGGTTAATGTGCAGACTGTCTGCTTTAATGTGAGGATATTTTAATCAATATTTGGTGAACCGTTTAGAAATTATAGGACATTTTGTACATAGTCCCCCCATTTCAGATGACCAAAAGTATCAAGACAAATTCACTTACAGTGTATTGAAGTAGTAAAAAGTTAAGTATTTGGTCCCATATTCATATACATCAAGTTTGTGACTTCAACATTTGTTGGATGCATTTCCTGTTTGTTTTGGTTGTGATTAAGTAAGTACAGACGCTGGGAGAAGAGAAATAAGTACAGGGAGTGAATACTTTATGAATAAACAGGAGCATACGTGACAGATTCAGATCATTTTGTGCCAAATAGAAATTATTGGTAAATCATGTATTGTGTCATTTTGGAGTCACTTTTATTGTAAATAAGAGTATAACATGTTTCTGAACACTTCTACATTAATGTGGATGCTACCATGATTACAGATAATCCTGAATGAATAGTGAATAATGATGAGTGAAAAAGTTAGACGCACAAATACTGTATCATACCCCCAAGACATTCTAACCTCTCATAATTACAGTACCTTCAGAAAGTATTCATACCCCTTGACCTATTCCACGTTTTGTTGTGTTACAGCCTGAATTCAAAATTGATTACATGTTTTTTTTTTACTCACTCATCTGCACACAATACCCCATAATGACAAAGTGAAAACATGTTAACATTTTTTGCGTCAATTTTATTGAAAATTAAATTCAGAAATAGCTAATTTACATAAGTATTCACACCCCTGAGTCAATACTTTGTAGAAGTACCTTTGGCAGCGATTACAGCTGTGAGTCTTTCTGGGTAAATCTCTAAGAGCATTCCACACCTGGATTGTGCAACATTTGCCCATTATTCTTTAAAAGATTCTTCTGTCAAATTGGTTGTTGATCATTGCTAGATGGACATTTTCGATATTGCCATAGATATTCAAATAGATTTAAGTCAAAACTGTAACTCGGCGACTCAGGAAAATGTACAATCTTCTTGGTAAGCAACCCCAGTGTAGATTTGGACTTGTGTTTTAGGTCATTGTCCTGCTAAAAGGTGAATTCATCTCCCAGTGTCTGGTGGAAAGTAGACTGAACCAGGTTTTCCTCTAGGATTTTGCCAGTGCTTAGCTCTATTCTGTTTCTTTTTCATCCTGAAAAAATCCCCAGTCCATAACGATTATAAGCATACCCATAACAGGATGCAGCGACCACTATGCTTGAAAAAATGGAGAGTGGGATTCAGTAATTGTCACATCTGTCACCAGCATTACAAACATCAGCGCTTCATTGGACTCACCTGGACTCCTTCACTTTGTTGATTGCCTCCTCTATATCTGTCTTCTCCTCAGTTTGTTCCTATCAGGAATCAAGGTAAGAGCCAAGAGCAGACTTGGGTATGATTCCTGTGAAGTAACAATATTTATGGTAACCCCAGGGGCAGGCAAACGACAGGTCAATGGTCGATAATCCAGAGCAGGGGCCAAGGTACAGGACGGCAGGAAGGCTCAGGGTCAGGTCAGGCAGAAGTCGGTAATCCAGAGGTGGAGCAAAGGTACAGGACGGCAGGTAGGCTCAGGGTCAGAGACAGGCAGTGGTCAGGCGGGTGGGTACAGGGTCAGGACAGGCAAAGGTAAAGAACCAGGCAAAGGATGAGAAAAATAGAGACTAGGGAAAAACAGGAGCTGAGACAAAACGCTGCTAGGCTTGAACACACAAGACGAACTGGCAACAGAGAGAAAACATACAAATATAAATAGACAGGGGATAATGAGGAACATGGGCGACACCTGGAGGAGGGTGGAGACAAGCACAAAGACAGGTGAAACAGATCAGGGCGTGACACCCATGGGAATGGAGAGGGGTTGAGTGGGGATGCCCAGCTCAGATGCCAGGGTAACATCGATGAGACTCACATCAGCCCCCGAGTCGATGAGTACCTGGAGAGACTTGGACGGGTCGCCCCACAGCAGGGTGGCATGGGGGGGGGGGGGGGGTCAAGTAAGGGGAGAAGAACAATTAAATTATTTAAGACCCACCAGAGTACTCACTCCATCGAATGAGCTGGGTGTCTGGAAGGGACAGGTAGACACATAATGACCGACAGTACCGCAATACAGACAACTCTGGGTGTTCAGTCTGCATACGCGTTCGGCTGGAGGCGGCCTAGCCCTGCCGAGCTGCATTGGCTCGGGAAGAGGTGGCTCTGGGAGAGGCAACTCGGCTGTCTTCGGAGGCTCTTGGAGGAACTCGGGTAAGCTTGGATCCTCTCTGTGATTTCCGGAGTTCATCAGATGCAAGGTGGCATCCTTGAGTGACTGATTGGGACCGCAATCAGACCTCTTCTCCCTCCTACGTTCCCGTAACTGTCCATCGATCCGGAAAGTTAAGGCGATGAGTGAGTCGAGATCTGTTGGTAGTTCCCAGGCTGCAAGCTCGTCCTTTACCCCTGCCGATAATCCATTCAGGAACGTGTCGAACAGCGCTTCCGGGTTCCAGGTACCCTCCGCTGCCAGCGTGAGGAACTCCACCGCATAGTCTGCCACACTGAGGGAGCCCTGCCAAAGCTGAAGTAACTTCTGGGTTCATAGTCTGCCACACTGAGGGAGCCCTGCCGAAGCTGAAGTAACTTCTGGGTTCATAGTCTATCACACTGAGGGAGCCCTGCCGAAGCTGAAGTAACTTCTGGGTTCATAGTCTGTCACACTGAGGGAGCCCTGCCGAAGCTGAAGTAACTTCCGGGTTCATAGTCTGCCACATTGAGGGAGTCCTGCCGAAGCTGGAGTAACTTCTGGGTTCATAGTCTACCACACTGAGGGAGTCCTGCCGAAGCTGAAGTATCTTCTGGGTTCATAGTCTACCACACTGAGGGTGTCCTGCTGAAGCTGGAGTAACTTCTGGGTTCATAGTCTACCACACTGAGGGTGTCCTGCTGAAGCTGGAGTAACTTCTGGGTTCATAGTCTACCACACGGAGGGAGTCCTGCTGAAGCTGTAGTAACTTCTGGGTTCATAGTCTACCACACTGAGGGTGTCCTGCTGAAGCTGGAGTAACTTCTGGGTTTATAGTCTACCACACTGAGGGTGTCCTGCTGAAGCTGGAGTAACTTCTGAGTTCATAGTCTACCACACTGAGGGTGTCCTGCTGAAGCTGGAGTAACTTCTGGGTTCATAGTCTACCACACTGAGGGTATCCAGCTGAAGCTGTAGTAACTTCTGGGTTCATAGTCTACCACACTGAGGGTGTCCTGCCGGAGCTGGAGTAACTTATGGGCTCATAGTCTACCACACTGAGGGTGTCTTCCTGAAGCTGGAGTAACTTCTGGGTTCATAGTCTACCACATTGAGGGTGTCCTGCTGAAGCTGGAGTAACTTCTGGGTACATAGTCTACCACACTGAGAGTGTCCTGCCGGAGCTGGAGTAACTTCTGGGTTCATAGTCTGCCACACTGAGGGTGTCCTGCTGAAGCTGGAGTAACTTCCGGGCAGCCTCTCTCCCGGACACCGGAGCCTCAAAACCTTTCTCACCTCCACCACGAATACCTCCACCTGAAGCTGGAGTAACTTCTGGGTTCATAGTCTACCACACTGAGGGTGTCCTGCCGGAGCTGGAGTGACTTCTGGGTTCATAGTCTACCACACTGAGGGTGCCCTGCCGGAGCTGGAGTAACTTCTGGGTTCATAGTCTGCCACACTGAGGGTGTCCTGCCGGAGCTGGAGTAACTTCTCGGTTCATAGTCTGCCACACTGAGGGTGTCCTGCTGAAGCTAGATAAACTTCCGGGCAGCCTCTCTCCCAGACACCGGAGCCTCAAAACCTTTCTCACCTCCACCACGAATACCTCCAGACTGAGGCTGACGGCGGATTGTTGCTCCCACACCATCGTGGCCCTCCTGGACATCAGCGTAATAATGTACTCTATCTTCCAAGCGGAACGAAGAAGACTGCAGCTCAAAAATGAGGGAGCACTGGGAGAGAATGGCCCAGCAGGTTCTGGAATCTCCACCGCAGCGCTCCGGGGGAGGTAAGCGGGGTTCCTGGGAACCGGCGTGACGGCGCTGCTACCAGCCGGGTTACTGAGGACCTGGGAGGTTACCGTCGTGGCAGGCTGCCTAGTAAGCAACACACGGAATTTCTCCCGCAAAGCGTCCAATGCTAGGTCATGACGTTCAGCCACATCCTGGAACCCTTCCATCAGACCACGAAGCATCTCCTCGATGGCGTTGAGGAGCTGGTCCAAGACTGCTGGGCCAGTTTGGCCAGTTCGTACTATCAAGAATCAAGGTAAGACCCAAGTGCAGACTGTGTGAAGTAACAATATTTATTGTGACAACAGGGGCAGGCAAACGACAGGTCATTGATCGATAGTCCAGACTAGAGACCAAGGTAAAGGACGGCAGGTAGGCTCAGGGTCAGGTCATGCAGTGGTCAAGTGGGCGGGTACAGGGTCAGGACAGCCAAAGAGAGAAAAAAGAGAGACTAGGGAAAACCAGGAGCTGAGACAAAACGCTGCTAGGCTTGAACACACAAGACGAACTGGTAACACACAGAAAACACAGGTATAAATGCACAGGGGATAATGGTAAAGATGGGCAACACCTGGAGGGGGGTGGAGACAAGCACAAGGACAGGTGAAACAGATCAGGGTGTGACAGTTCCCCGTGTCAGCATTAATGTTGTTTTGTTTGCCCTGTCCAGACGCTGTCCGTGTTCTGTTTCATGTCCGTTATTTATTAAATGTTCACTCCCTGTACTTGCTTCTCGTCTCCTAGTGTCTATCCTTACAGTAATGTGTTTTATTGAATTTGCCCCAAACATAACACTTTGTATTCAGGACAAAAACGTAATTGTATTGCCACATTGTTTTTGCAGTATTACTTTAGTGCCTTGTTGCAAACGGATGCGTGTTTTGACATATTTTGATTCTGTACAGACTTCCTTCTTTTCACTCTGTCAAATAGGTTAGTATTGTGGAGTAACTACAATGTTGTTGATCCATCTTCAGTTTTCACCTATCAAAACCATTAAACTCTGTAAATGTTTTAAAGTCACCATTGGCCTCATGGTGAAATTCCTGAGCGGTTTCCTTCCTCTCCGGCAACTGAGTTAGGAAGGACGTCTGTATCTTTGTAGTGACTGGGTGTATTGATACACCCTCCAAAGTGTAATGAATAACTTAATTATGCTCAAAGGGATAATCAATGTCTGCTTTTTAATGTTTACCCATCTACCACTAGATGCCCTCCCTGGTCTTTGTGTTTGAATCTGTGTTTAAAATGCACTGCTCAAATGAGGGACCTTACAGTTAACTGTATGTGTGGGGTACAGAGATGAGCTAGTCATTAAACAATCATGTTAAACACTATTATTGCACACAGAGTGACACTTGTTAAGCAAATGTTTACTCCTGAACTTATTTAGGCTTGCCAGAACAAAGTGGTTGAATAGTTATTGACTCAATACATTTCAGCTTTTCATTTTTATTAATTTGTTAAAACTTTTTTTAAACATAATTCCACTTTGACATTATGGGGTATTGTGTGTAGGCCAGTTACTAAAAACGTTCTGAATGCACTGTACAATAACACGGAGGTTGGCATTTTTGGGGGGTTTGATTTGATATTTGTGCGTCTGTAACTTTCTCACTCATCATTATTCATGACTCATTCAGGATTATCCGTAATCATGGTAGCATCCATATTAATTTAGAAGTGTTTAGAAACATATTCTCTTATTTACAATAAAAGTGACTCCAAAATGACACAATGCATTATTTACCATTCATTTCTATTAGGCACAAAATAATCTGAAATACAACCAAAACAAACTGCAAATGCATCCAACAAATGTTTAAAGTCACAAGCTTGAAGTTGTCATCGCATGCTATGAATATGGGACCAAACATTTTACTACTTTAATAGTAAATTAATTTATCCAAATACTTTTGGTCCGCTAAAATGGGGAGACTATGTACAAAAAGTGTCATACTAAATGGTTATAAATGGTTCACCTGATATGGATGAAAATACTCTATACCCTATACTTTAACCTCAGTCAAGTCTAGAGTACAGAGACAAAACAACAACAACTAAAATTCACAAGTCATTTTATACAATGAGTGGGATGAATTCTAAAGATAGGAGAAAATAACTCTGCCTAGTTATTCCTCTCACCTATAGCTTCCATTTTAGTAGTGTATTATGGCAATGACTGGGCTAGAGGGATGACAAGGGAACAGAGAGAGAGAGAGAGTGATAGATGGATGTCACTAAATACGAAACCTAAAATTAACAGAAAATGAGTCTTTTAATGAAAAATGGCCAACAATGACGTAAGCTTACTGTAAACTAACCCCAGGTAATAGCTAACCTACCATGTAGCCTCTAGCTAGCCTAGTGTTGCTACTCACTCAACTAGACAGGGTCACCCTAGCATCACCCCATCCTCCCCATTCTATTACCTCTTAGGTGTGGCTGAGACAATTCAGACCAATTCACCGGGGTGTAATTCAAAACCAACCACATAGCCATAAACTGTCTTCTAGTTCTATTTCACTGGGACGAGGACCCATACTCCCTATGGGAAGATATACAGTACAGAACCAAGCCAGAACAGGTGCCTAGCCCCAGGTGAAACACATAGCCCACACAGAGACAAAAGCTGCAGTCCAGGGCTGGCTCCAGGCATAAGCGATTTAAGTGGTCGCTTAGGGCCCCAGCACATGTCCGGTGCCCTGACTTCCAGGACCCTCCCACCCATTGATTTTGTAAGATATTCTCATTCAGATACACTATATATACAAAAGTATGTGGACACCCCTTCAAATTAGTGGATTTGGCTATTTCAGCCACACCCATTCCTGACAGGTGTATAAAAACGAGCACACCGCCATGCAATCTCCAAAGACAAACGTTGGCAGTAGAATGGCTTTACTGAAGAGCTTAGTGACTTTCAATGTGATGACGTCATAGGATGCCACCTTTCCAAAATGTCAGTCCGTCAAATTTCTGCCTTGCTAAAGTTACCCTGGTCAACTATTAGTGCTGTTATTGTGAAGTGGAAACGTCTATGAGCAACAACGGCTCAGCCGCAAAGTGGTAAGCTACACAAGCCTACAGAACGGGAGCACTGGGTGCTGAAGCGCAAAAAAATTATCTGTCCTCGTTTGCAACACGCACTACCGAGTTCCAAACTGCCTCTGGAAGCAACGTCAGCACAAAAACTGTTAATCAGGAGCTTCGTGAAATGGGTTTCCATGGACGAGCAGCTGCAGACAAGCCAAAGATCACCATGCGCAATGCCAAGCGTTGGCTGGAGTAGTATAAAGCTCACCACCATTGGAGTCGGGAGCAGTGGAAACGCTTTCTATGGAGTGATGAGGCACACGTCACGGTCTGGCAGCCCAATGGACAAATCTGGGTTTGGCTGATGCCAGGAGAACGCTACTATAATGGTCTGGGGCTGTTTTTCATGGTTCGGACTAGTTCCAGTGAAGGGAAATCTTAACGCTACAGCATACATTGACATTATAGGTGATTATGCACAGAGTCCTGACCTAAACCCATCAAACACCTTTGTGATGAATTGGAACGCCGACTGCGAGCCAGGCCTAATCGCCCAACATCAGTGCCCAACCTCACTAATGCTCTTGTGGCTGAATGGATTCAAGTCCCCGCAGCAATGTTCCAACATCTAGTGGAAAGCCTTCCATGAAGAGTGGAGGCTGTTATAGCAGAAAAGGGGGACCAACTCCATATTAATGCCCATGATTTTGGAATGAGATTTTCGACAAGCAGGTGTCCACATACTTTTTGTCATGTAGTGTATCATGTTTACATTGGCAGAAGTCATGGCAAAATGTGTAGAATTGCAGGAAATTTGCTTTAAAACTGCAAAAATATTATCTCTGTCCCATGGCGAAAATGAATAGAATAGCATGAAAGTTGCTTTAAAATTGCTACATTTTATCTCTGCCCAATGATCAATTTGTTTTAATTGCAGGAAATAAAACTTCCATTTTACTCTGCACCATCAAGAGCCACTAAAAGGTTTTGCTGCAAGGTGGGGGGAACCCCAACAAAATCTTGCTTAGGACCCTCAAAAGGATAGAACCGGCCCTGCGGGAGTTGTTAGAAAAAATCTGTGGGACAAAGGAATATATATATACACACACTGGGGAACACTTAAACAACACAATGTAACTTCAAGTCAATCACACTTCTGTGAAATCAAACTGTCCACTTAGGAAGCAACACTGTTTGACAATAAATTTGACATGCTGTTGTGCAAATGGAATAGACACCAGGTGGAAATTATAGGCAATTAGCAAGACACCCCCAATAAAGGAGTGGTTCTGCAGGTGGTGACCACAGACCACTTCTCAGTTCCTATGCTTCCTGGCTGATGTTTTGGTCACTTTTGAATGCTGGCGGTGCTTTCATTCTAGTGGTAGCATGAGACGGAGTCTACAACCCACACAAGTGGCTCAGGTAATGCAGCTCATCCAGGATGGCACATCAATGCGAGCTGTGGCAAGAAGGTTTGCTGCGTCTGTCAGCGTAGTGTCCAGAGCATGGAGGCGCTACCAGGAGACAGGCCAGTACATCAGGAGACGTGGAGGAGGCCATTGGAGGGCAACAACCCAGCAGCAGGACCGCTACCTCCGCCACTGCCAGAGCCCTGCAAAATGACCTCCAGCAGGCCACAAATGTGCATGTGTCTGCTCAAACGGTCAGAAACAGACTCTATGAGGGTGGTATGAGGGCCCGACGTCCACAGGTGGGGGTTGTGCTTACAGCCCAACACCGTGCAGGACGTTTGGCATTTGCCAGAGAACACCAAGATTGGCAAATTCGCCACTGGCGCCCTGTGCTCTTCACAGATGAAAGCAGGTTCACACTGAGCACGTGACAGACGTGACAGAGTCTGGAGACGCCGTGGAGAACGTTCTGCTGCCTGCAACATCCTCCAACATGACTGGTTTGGCGGTGGGTCAGTCATGGTGTGGGGTGGCATTTCTTTGGGGGCCGCACAGCCCTCCATGTGCTCGCCAGAGGTAGCCTGACTGCCATTAGGTACCGAGATGAGATCCTCAGACCCCTTGTGAGACCCCTGGGTTCCTCCTAATGCAAGACAATGCTAGACCTCATGTGGCTGGAGTGTGTCAGCAGTTCCTGCAAGAGGAAGGCATTGATGCTATGGACTGGCCCGCCCGTTCCCCAGACCTGAATCTAATTGAGCACATCTGGGACATCATGTCTCGCTCCATCCACCAACGCCACGTTGCACCACAGACTGTCCAGGAGTTGGCGGATGCTTTAGTCCAGGTCTGGGAGGAGATCCCTCAGGAGACCATCCGCCACCTCATTAGGAGCATGCCCAGGCGTTGTAGGGATGTCATACAGGCACGTGGAGGCCACACACACTACTGAGCCTCATTTTGACTTGTTTTAAGGACATTACATCAAAGTTGGATCAGCCTGTAGTGTGGTGTTCCATTTTAATTTTGAGTGTGACTCCAAATCCAGACCTCCATGGGTTGATAAATTTGATTTCCATTGATAATTTTTGTGTGATTTTGTTGTCAGCACACTCAACTATGTAAAGAAAAAAGTATTTCATAAGAATATTTCATTCATTCAGGATGTGTTATTTCAGTGTTCCCTTTATTTTTTTGAGCAGTGTATATAGGAAAGTATTCAGCCCCCTTGACTTTTTCCCCAAAAATGTTATGTTACAGCCTTATTCTGAAACTGATTAAATCGTTTCCTCATCAATCTACACACAATACCCCATAATGACAAAGCAAAAATAGTTTATTATAAAGGTTTGCTAATTCATTTATTTTTTATTTTGGGGGAAATATCACATTTACATAGGTATTCAGACCCTTTACTCAGTACTTGGTTGAAGCACCTTTGACAGTGATTACAGCATTGAGTCTTCTTAGGTTTGACGCCACAAGCTTGGCACACCTGTATTTCTGGGGTTAACTGAAAGGCAGTTAACCCACTGTTCCTCGGTAGGCTGTCACTGTAAATAAGAATGTGTTCTTAACTGACTTGCCTAGTTAAATAAAGGTTAACTTTTAAACATTTGTCCCGAAGCCACACCTGCATTGTCTTGGCTGTGTGCTTAGGGTCTTTGTCCTGTTGGATGGTGAACTTTCGCCCCAGTCTGAGGTCCGGAGCGCTCTGGAGCAGGTTTTCATCTCTGTTCATCTTTTCCTCAAAGACAGAAAAACATCCTCACAGCATGATGCTGCCACCACCATGCTTCACAGAAGGGATCGTGCCAGGTTTCCTCTAGACGTGACGTTTGGCCTTGGTTTCATCAGACCAGATAATCTTGTTTCTCATGGTCTGAGAGTCTTTAGGTGCCTTTTGGCAAACTCCAAGCAGGCTGTCATGTGCTTTTTACTTAGGAGTGGCTTCCGTCTGGCCATTCTACCATAAAGGCCTGAGTGCCGCAGTGATGGTTGTCCTTCTGGAAGGTTCTCCCATCTCCACAGAGGAACACTAGAGCTCTGTCAGAGTGACCATCGGGTTCTTGGTCACCTCCCTGACCAAGGTCCTTCTCCCCCGATTGCTCAGTTTGGCCGGGCGGCTAGCTCATCACCAGAGTCATGGTGGTTCCAAACTTCTTCCATTTAAAAATGATGGACGCATTGTGTTCTTGGGGACCTTCAATACTGCAACATTTTTTGGTACCCTTCCCCAGATCTGTGCCTCGACACAATCCTATCTCGGAGCTCTACGGACAATTCCTTCGACATCATGGCTTGCTTTTTGCTCTGACATGCACTGTCAACTGTGGGACCTTACACAGAGAGGTGTGTGCCTTTTCAAATCAGGTCCAATCAATTGAATTCACCACAGGTGGACTCCAATCAAGTTGTAGAAACATCTCAAGGATGATCAATGGAAACAGGATGCACTTGAGCTCAATTTCGAGTCTCATGGCAAAGAGTCTGAATAGTTATGTAAATAAGGTATTTCAGATTTTTAAAAAATTATTAACAAATTTGCAAACATTTCTAAAAAACTGTTTTCAGATTTTTAATTTTATTGAATCCATTTTAGAATAAGGCTGTAACATAACAAAATGTGAAAAAAGTCAAGGAGTCTGAATACTTTCTGAAGGCATTGTACACTGTGTGTGTGTGTGTGTGTGTGTGTGTGTGTGTGTGTGTGTAGGGGGTCGAGGGGGTGGAAGATAGGTTGACCTGAAACATTCCAGCTCTATCGTTTTAACCTATACCCTCCAATCATCAACAAGAACTGGCCTCTCCCCTCATCCATTTAAACAACTCCTCTAAAGGTGAATACACTTCTGATGTCTGGCAAAACAAAGTGAAAAACAGTACTGTATGAAATGTGTTGGTCCCTGTTCTAAATCACCAAGGACTGCTGAAATAGTTGATCATGGGTGATAACACAGAATAATAAAATACAATTGTTTGAATAACTCAAAGCAGATATTCTGTCTCCCAGCTGAGATAGGTGACTTTAGCAGGCTAGCAACATCTATCCCAGCAAACAGTGAACGTTCCTACAACGTTAGGTAACATTCAGATTATATCTGACATTAGGATTAGGAGCTATCACATAATTCTCCTGAGGATTATAGTATTAGGAGCGTCATTCTGTTCAGTCAGTCTGTTCTCGTTTGGGGTGGTAACATGACATGTCTGCTGTGTCCCGGGCTGTCTCTATGTCTGACTCATCAGTCACCGGGCAGACTGACTTGACTTCTACCCCACAGGAGTACTAAAGAGTACAGGAGAGGAACATTGCCAAATTTACTTTGGGCAAGAAGCCCGCATAGTACATCACAAGACAGGGGCATGGCCATTACTCAACCCTCAGATCCTGGGCGCAAAACACAACCATTTGCATGAACTCGGAGAGAGAGAGAGAGAAGGGAGGGAAATGGAGAGAGGGAAAGACAGAGAGGGAAAGAGAGGGAGGGAAAGAGAGGGAGGGAAAGAGAGGGAGATATTTAGACAGAAACTGAGAAATTTCTCTATAAGGCTAATTGGATATCCACAATAGACCAATGAGGAAGCACAGAGGGGTAGGTTAGGTGAGACAATTGTTGAACCAGATTCAACATTTCCCAGCACACATCGTTGCAGCTCTCCCATAGATTTTTGCTTCCTAAAGCCTAATGGATATCCCCAATTTAAGCAGGGAGGGGTAGGGTTGAGCTAAATGGGGTGAGACGAGGAAAGACTGGGAGAGATGAGGAGAGACGAAGGAAGGCAGTACTAGGAAACAGGGTGGAGACGGTATGAGACGAAAGGAAGACGGGGTGAGACGGTGGGGCGTGAGGAGAGACGAAGGAAGGCAGTACTAGGAAACAGGGTGGAGACGGTATGAGACGAAAGGAAGACGGGGTGAGACGGTGGGGCGTGAGGAGAGACGAAGGGTGTGGACCCATGGGTAGAAGAAGGATGGCATGCCAAGTCTACATGCCCCAAAGGCTCCTGGGACAGGGAGGAATTACTTGGGCTACTGGCGATACTAGAATTTGCCCCATGTGCCTAACAGCTGTGTGATGAGGGAAGAGAGAGGGAGAGATAAAGAGAGAGCGAGAGAGACATGAAGAATTAGAGAGTGAGAGCGAGATGTAGAGAGAGAGAGAGAGCAAGAGAGATGAAGAGAGAAAAGAAACAGCCAATAAATAGATACAAAAATACATACAGACAAACAGATGAATGACTGATTAATCACAAATAATTATCCATAAGTATGCAAACACACACACCTTTTTCTGACGCTGTAATTACCTTGCTGCTATATCAAGTTTGATAACCTGTAATTAGTCCTATTATATACCTCTATCTTTCCCTCCCTCCCTCTTTCTCCGCAAGCTAGATGTGTCTGCTATAGCTCAGCTCTCATCATTAATGCCAATTACCACCCCCTCTATGGGCTTTTCTCTCTCTCTCTCTCTCTCTCTCTCTCTCTCTCTCTCTCTCTCTCTCTCTCTCTCTCTCTCTCTCTCTCTCTCTCTCTCTCTCTCTCTCTCTCTCTCTCTCTCTCTCTCTCTCTCTCTCTCTCTCTCTCTCTCTCTCTCTCTCTCTCTCTCTCTCTCTCTCTCTCTCTCTCTCTCTCTCTCTCTCAACACAAAGGGTTCTACACTGGATATGTTTAATTTCACCACCACTCCAGGCTTATGAACAGGTTTGTTGGGTAAGAAGTGTGTGTGTGTGTGTGTGTGTGCGAGTGTGCATGCTTGTAACGTACGATTGGTCCCACCGAGGGGTATAGGAGATAGTCTGCTCCCACAATGCCTCCCTGTGGTTTTAACAGTTAATACAATCTCCTACTGGAGACATACACAGTGAAAGGCTATGCATAACCAGTCATTGTAGCCTCCAACATTCTTAATGCAGTCGCAGGAAAACACACCTTTTGAAAGCAGTTTTGATGGCCACTGTTAAAAGAGAAGGATCACTGAGATGTCTAGTGTTAGTAGGTTACACTTATTTATCAAATCCAAGAAATGAGAAAAATGCACTATTTTAGAACCAGAGTTGTTAGCAGCAGCTTGGTATACGTGGGTTCTCAGGGATTATCGCCCCGGCTGTGTACATCCCATCCCAAGCCGACATCAAATATGCTCTCAGGGATCTTCATTGGACCCTGAAGAAATTGTTGCGGGGGACTTTAACAAAAACTATTTGAGGACCATGTTTCTGAATTACTATCAACATGTGTGCCACGCTAATCCTCAACATGGGGGCCAATCAGGAGTGCGTGCTCAGTCCCCTCCTGTACTCCCTGTTCACCCATGACTGCATGGCCAAGCACGACTCCAACACCATCATTAAGTTTGCAGATGACACAACAGTGATAGGCCTGAACAACGACAACAATGAGACAGCCTATAGAGAGGAGGTCAGGGACCTGGCAGTGTGGTGCCAGGATAACAACCTCTCCCTCAACGTGATCAAGACAAAGGACATGATTGTGGACTATATGAAAAGGAGGGCCGAACACGCCCCCATTCACATCGACGGGGCTGTAGTGGATCAGGTTGAGAGCTTCAAGTTCCTTGGTGTCCACATCACCAACAAACTAACATGGTCCAAACACACCAAGACAGTCGAGAAGAGGGCACAACAAAGCCTAATCCCCCTCTGGAGACTGAAAAGATTTGGCATGGGTCCTCAGGTAACTGTAGGTAACCCTGCTCTGGTAATGTTGACATCCTCCAGGCAGGCAGGAACTCTTTCCTCCTTCCCTCAGCCCAGTACAGAGCAGAACAGAACAGCAGGTATGGAGACAGATTTCACCTCTCTTTCAATTGCTTACTTTCCCTCTCTCTATTAAATACAAATACACACCCACCCACCCACACGCACCCCCCCCCCCCCCACCCCCCCACCCACCCACCCACACACACACACGCTGCCGACAAATGATTGCAGTCGACACAATCAAACTCACAGCAGGTACTTGAAAACTCTTGATGTTTTATAAAGAGAAAGAATAATCACACCTTCACCAGGTATGATAATGACTTTGCCCATAGTAATGACAACACACACACACACACACACACACACACACGTTTGGCAGAGAGACTTAGTATGAGAATGAGCCAAGACTTTACTTGTCCCAAACAGCAGCGGCAGCAGAGTCACTTCTTAATTGGCTGCACATATATACCTATATACACATATATACCTATATACACATATATACCTATATACACATATATACCTATATACACATATATACCTATATACACATATATCCCTATATCCACATATATCCCTATATACACATATATACCTATATACACATATATAACTATATACACATATATACCTATATACACATATATACCTATATACACATATATACCTATATACACATATATCCCTATATACACATATATCCCTATATACACATATATACCTATATACACATATATACCTATATACACATATATACCTATATACACATATATACCTATATACACATATATACCTATATACACATATATCCCTGTATACACATATATACACATATATACCTATATACACATATATACACATATATACCTATATACACATATATACATATATACACATATATACCTATATACACATATATACATATATATACATATATACCTATATACATATATACCTATATACACATATATACCTATACACACATATATGCATATATATACACAAATATACCTATATATGTCTAGCTCGTTAACATGGTGGAATAAATCCCTCTCTTGTTAGAGGAGAGGAGAGCGGTAGAGGTCATGTCCTCATATGTATTGACAGGGCTAAAGGACAGTAACATCCCTAAACAGCCCGAGTGTAGATCCTTCTATCACATCTGCTTTAAGAGCATACCTCTTAGAGTGGAGAGAATGAAGCCAGCATCAAGACACAGTAGATCAGGGGTTTCAAAATCATTCCATGGAGGACCTGCAGGTTTTTGTGTTTCCCTTTCAATAAAGCCCTCGACAACCAGGTGTGGGGAGTCCCTTAGTAATTAGTGACCTTAATTAATCAATCAAGTACAACAGAGGAGCGAAATCGTCCCTCCGTGGAATGAGTTTGATACCTGTGCAGTAAATAGAAGACTGTAGTCTAGTGTACTGTAGAGTTTCCCAGCAGGACACATTTGTGTTCTAGCCCCGGACAAGCACACCTGATTCAACTTGTCTACTAATCATGAAGCCCTCAATGAGTTAAATCAGTTGAGTTTGTCTGAGGAAACAACAAAAATGTGTGCTGTAGGGGGTCCTGGAGAACTGGAGCTGGGGAACACTGGTCTGATACGTGGTGTTATTCTGGGCGGTGTAATTCTGGAACACGGATGCCCTCTGGTGGTGAATAGATATAACACAGCCATTATTTCAACGTGTTACGTGTACCAGCGGCTGGGTGTGGAAGCATGTAGGGGTCTAGGTCTGTACTGTCAACTCACTGTGAACGGGACCAGCTGCATCACCAAACCAGTGGAGTATGAGCCAACAGCAGACAGACCACACACACTGCTGGGAAAAGCCATGTAGGGAAAGATGACGACGTCCCCAAAACCACATCCTCGCCCTCTGCTCACCCCTCTGTTCTCATTATAGCTTTCTCACCCTCCTCCTTCTACTCACCCACATCCCATGTGTTCATAAACACACACACACACACACACACACACACACACACATGCGACCACATGCTGTGCAGGGAAACATATGCTCACGTACAGCATAAACACTCTAAACACACGTTCGCATGCAGACATACATTTACCAACACACAAAGACAGACGGTGCATTCAATAAGTAAACAGACCCCTTCCCTTATCCCAAATTTGTTACGTTACAGCCTTATTCTAAAATTGATTAAATAGATGTTTTCCCTCATTAAATTACACACAATACCCCACAATGAAAAAGCGAAAACACGTTTTTAGAATTTTTTGAAAATGTATAAAAACATTACAAATAAAATACCTTATTTACATAAGTATTCAGACCCTTTGCTATGAGACTCAAAATTGAGCTCAGGTGCATCCTGTTTCCATTGTTCATCTTTGAGATGTTTACCTGTGGTAAATTCAATTGATTGGACATGATTTGGAAAGGCACACACCTGTCTACATAAGGTCCCACACTTGACAGTGCATGTCAGAGCAAAAACCAAGCCAGGAAGTTGAAGGAATTGTCCGTAGAGCTAGAACGTGTCGAGGCACAGATCTGGGGAAGGGTCCCAAAACATTTCTGCAGCATTGAAGGTCCCCAAGAACACAATGCCTCCATCATCACTTAAATGGAAGAAGTTTGGAACCACCAAGACTCTTCCTAGAGCTGGCCGCACGGCCAAACTGAGCATTCAGGGGAGAAGCGCATTGATCAGGGAGGTGACCAAGAATCCGATGGTCACTCTGACAGAACTCCAGAGTTCCTCTGTGGATATGGGAGAACCTTCCAGAAAGACAACCATCTCTGCAGCACTCCACCAACCAAGCCTTTATGGTAGAGTGGCCAGACTCCAACGTAGCCTGACAGCCCACTTGGAGTTTGCCAAAAAAGCACCTAAAGGACTCTCAGACCATGAGAAACAAGATTCTCTAGTCTGATGAAACCAAGATTGAACTCTTTGGCCTGAATGCCAAGCATCACGTCTGGAGTAAACCTCACACCATCCCTATGGTGAAGCATGGTGGTGGCAGCACCATGCTGTGGGGATGTTTTTCAGTGGCAGGGACTGGGAGACTAGACAGGATCGAGGGAAAGATGAACGGAGCAAAGTACAGAGAGATCCTTGATGAAAACCTGCTCCAGACCTCAGACTGGGGTGAAGGTACACCTTCCAACAGGACAATGACCCCAAGCACACAGCCAAGACAACACAGGAGTGGCTTAGGGAAAAGATTTTGAATGTCCTTGAGTGGCCCATTCAGAGCCTGGACTTGAACCCAATCGAACATCTCTGGAGAGACCTGAAAATAGTTGTGTAGTGATGCTCCCCATCAAACCTGACAGAGCTTGAGAGGTTCTGCAGAGAAGAGTGGGAGAAACTCCCCAAATACATGTGTGCTAAGCTTGTAGTGTCATACCCAAGAAGACTAGAGGCTGTAATCGCTGCCAAAGTGCTTTAACAAAGTACTGAGTAAAGTGGCTAAATACTTATGTAAATGTGATTTTTCTGTTTTCTTTGTTGTAATTTTTATCAAATTTGCAAACAACAGTTTTTGATTTGTCATTATGGGGTATTGTGTGTAGATTGATGAGGAAAAACAAATAATTCTTTTTTAGAATAAGACTGTAACGTAACTTTCCGAATGCACAGTACATGCATGAACGTGCACGAATGCATGCTCACACACACACACACACACACACACACACACACACACACACACACACACACACACACACACACACACACACACACACACACACACACACACACACACACACACACACACACACACACACACACAAACACACACACACACACACACACACACACACACACACACACACACACACACACACACACACACACACATATGTTTCCCATGCCAATAAATGGCCTTGGATTGAATTGAGAGAGAGGTGGGAGGTTTGGGCTCAGAGGAGAGGAACAAAAAGTGGAGATATTAAAAGGAGTTCCAGTATGTCAGATAGAGAGGATGTTTTTCAGCTGCTTTCTCTTGTGAAAGTGAATAGACAACTGCTGGGTTATCTGGCTCTGGAATGAAGTTTCCCCTAGGTGCAGATCCAGGGACAGCCCCACCCCCCAAACCTAGGGAGGGAATTCAAAACTGACCCATTATCAGCATCTAGGTGCAACTTTACCTGACACTGCTTTTCTACTGACTTACCAGCAGGTGGCAGCAGTAGCATGATGTATACAACAGGTCAAAGTTATTGGCGTGTGTGTGTGTGTGTGTGTGTGTAGTGCCTACCCCCCATCAGCCCCCATGCTTCTCACACCCACATGCCGAGGAGGCCCCAGATAGCTGAGGTTAGGGGGGGGGGGGGGGGGGCATGTGTGGGTGGGGATAGGGGAGAGCGTGGGGTGTCAGTTAATACCTGCTGCAGTTGGACCACCTGTCTAACTGTCTGCCCCCAGGGCTCTAAGCTGACCATTTTTGACAAAATGTAGGCACACAAAAATACATTTAGCAGCACAATTAAAAAATTATATAATTTTTGGGCTCCCGAGTGGCACAGCGATCTGGGACACTGCACAGCAGTGCTAGTAGGCGTCACGACAGACCCAGGTTCGATCCTGGGCTGTATCACGACTGGCTGCATTTGGGAGTCCCATAAGGCGGTGCACAATTGGCCCAGTGCCGTTAGGTGAGGGTTTGGACATAGGGGCTTTACAAGTAGGCCGTCATTGTAAATTAGAATTTGTTCTTAACTTACTTAATTTTTCTAGGCGCACTGGAGCAAATGCAAGTAAAATGGTAAAATGGTAAAATGGTTGTACTGTAGAACCCTGCCAGACCTGTGTGTGTGCATGTATGTGTCTGTGGGTGAGTGTGTCCAGAACTTACACTCCCCATGTAAACAGCAGTTAGGTAAACACACATACAGAGAGAAAAGCAGATGTACGCAAATGTCACCATCACCATAATAAACTCCATACAACCCCGCACACACTCATCACTCACACGTCTCAGAGAGAGAGAGAGAGAGACAAACAGACCCCACCGAGCCCCAGTACACCAACACAATTAGACCCAACCAAATCATGAGAAAAACGGAAAGATACAAAAACTGAGCAAACTGGAATACATTGGCACAATACCTGACCACTGTGACTGATCCAAAATTAAGGGAATCTTTGACTATGTACAGACTCAGGGAGCATAGCCTTGCTATTGAGAAAGGCCGCCGAAGTCAGACCTGGCTCTCAAGAGAAGACAGGCTATGTGCACACTGCCCACAAAATGAGGTGGAAACTGAGCTGCACTTCCTAACCTCCTGCCAATGTATGACCATATTATTTCCCTCAGATTACACCGACCCACAAAGAATTTGAAAACAAATCCAATTTTGATAAACTCCCATATATTTTGGATGAAATACCAGTGTGCCATCACTGCAGCAAGATTTGTGACCTGTTGCCACAAGAAAAGGGACCGCAGTGAAGAACAATCACCATTGTAAATACTCATCTCATATTTATGTTTATCTATTTTCTCTTTTGTATTTTAACTATTTGCACATTGTTACAACACTGTATATAGGCATAATATTGTGTGAGTGTAATGGTTACTGTTCATTTCTGATGGTTTATTTCACTTTTGTTTATTATCTATTTAACTTGCTTTGGCAATGTAAACATACGTTTCCCATGCCAATAAAGCTGTTTGAATTGAGAGAGAGAGAGAGAGAGAGAGAGAGAGAGAGAGAGAGAGCGACCCAATTACACAATGTATACATTGCCGAAAACAAAGGGAGTAGTCAACTCAGACACTCAATCCTTGTCTTTAGCACACATGCACACATACACATGCAGTGCAGAGTGGGCTTTGGGGGTTATGAGGGTGTTGAGTGAAGGGGGTCAGGGTTCACACTCTCAGCTGCTGTAAGGGCAGAGGGGAGCACAGCTCTACTTTTGCACATCCCACCATAGCCAAGCACCAGTGGAGGAAAAAGTACCCAATCGTCATACTAGAGTAAAAGTAAAGATACCTTAATAGAAAATGACTCAAGTAAAAGTGAAAGTCACCCAGTAAAATACAAGCAGGTGGCACTTGGCCAAAAGGCTCCACTGACAGTATGTTGTTAAAGGAGCAACTGTAGCTAATGACTGTTGTAAATAGAGCCAATATACAGGTTGGTCTGTCCTCCTGGTCTTATCAGACGAGGAGAATGGAGTCGTTCTGTCAATATTACTTCAACTGGGAAGTTGTGTTTCTTCTTGTGCATGTATAGCATGACACGACCAGTTAACTCTGGTCCTGGAGTGCCACAGTCAAATACTTCAGGTTTTTGAGTTGATCAGGATTGCATATAGCCTGGATCCAGATCTGCCTGTGTTCCTGCCATTGATGTCATTATCAAGACAAACTTGTTTCAGTGACATAATTGAGTTGGCATGATAGCACAAACAGACTTAGGTAGATTCCTCCCTGTTTCAGTCTGTTTTCTTCCATTTCGTAACCAACCGAATATGACCCTGGCCAATACCACTTCACTACATCTCTACATCTCCAACCCCCTCTGTGTGTATTCTAACGCAGTTCAAAGGGCTGGGCAAATCCTCTCCCAAACCGCTGCTTTGATCCAAACACGGGCTGTGTGTGTAGCTGGGTGGACATGGGATTATGGCCCTATAGATGGCTATAAACTATTTCTGGGCTACTGGCTTGCACGCACAGGCAAAATGCATAAGAACGCACGCACGCATGCACACACACACCTTTATGACATAGTTCTATCTGACTACACTTATGTAGCCTACTCTATGAATAATATTCACTAGCCACTGTTATCGTGTTAGGGACAGAGGAAGTAGTGGTGGGGTGTGTGTGTGTGTGTGTGTGTGTGTGTGTGTGTGTGTGTGTGTGTGTGTGTGTGTGTGTGTGTGTGTGTGTGTGTGTGTGTAGTAACCTGAGCACATAGGGAAAGCGTTCCTAGGATTCCAGGCCTGTTTGGGGTGGTGTGACTGGAGCCTGCGGGTCTCTGTGGGAATGTGGGCTGTGCAGGGAAGAGGCTACGGAATAATAGGTGAGTCACATCCCCCTAACACACACACACAACACGCTCCAGAAGCCCCAATGTCTAACCAATGAAGAGACGAGAAGCCCCAATGTCTAACCATTGAAGAGACGAGAAGCCCCAATGTCTAACCAATGAAGAGATGAGAAGTCCCAATGTCTAACAAATGAAGAGAATGGAAGCCCCTGTGTCTAACCAATGAAGAAAAGAGAAGCCCCAATGTCTAACCAATGAAGAAAAGAGAAGCCCCAATGTCTAACCAATGAGGAGACGAGAAGCCCCCATGTCTAACCAATGAAGAAAAAAGAATCCCCAATGTCTAACCAATGAAGAAAAGAGAAGCCCCAATGTCTAACCAATTAAGAAAAGATAAGCCCCAGTGTCTAACCAATGAAGACACGAGAAGCCCCAACGTCGAACCTCTGAAGAAAAGAGAAGCCCCAGTGTCTAACCAATGAAGAGAATGGAAGCCACAATGTCTAACCAATGAAGAGAGGAGAAGCCACAGTGTCTAACCAATGAAGAGAAGAGAAGCCCTACTGTCTAACCAATAAACAAAAGAGAAGCCCCAATGTATAACCATTGAAGAGAAGAGAAGCCCCAATGTCAAACCCATGAAGAGAAGAGAAGCCCCAGTGTCTAACCAATGAAGAGAAGAGAAGCCCCAATGTCTAACCAATGAGGAGACGAGAAGCCCCAATGTCTAACCAATGAAGAAAAGAGAATCCCCAATGTCTAACCAATGAAGAAAAGAGAAGCCCCAATGTCTAACCAATGAAGAAAAGAGAAGTCCCAATGTCTAACCAAAGAAGCGAAACCCCAATGTCTAACCAATGAAGAGATGAGAAGCTCAAATGTCTAACCAATGAAGAGAAGAGAAGCCCCAGTGTCTAACCAATGAAGAGAAGAGAAGCCCCAATGGCTAACCAATGAAGAGAATGGATGCCCCAATGTCTAACCAATGAAGAGAAGGGAAACCCCAGTGTCAAACCAATGAAGAGAATGGAAGCCCCAGTGTCTAACCAATGAAGACACGAGAAGCCCCAACGTCGAACCTCTGAAGAAAAGAGAAGCCCCAGTGTCTAACCAATGAAGAGAATGGAAGCCACAATGTCTAACCAATGAAGAGAGGAGAAGCCACAGTGTCTAACCAATGAAGAGAAGAGAAGCCCTACTGTCTAACCAATAAACAAAAGAGAAGCCCCAATGTATAACCATTGAAGAGAAGAGAAGCCCCAATGTCAAACCCATGAAGAGAAGAGAAGCCCCAGTGTCTAACCAATGAAGAGAAGAGAAGCCCCAATGTCTAACCAATGAGGAGACGAGAAGCCCCAATGTCTAACCAATGAAGAAAAGAGAATCCCCAATGTCTAACCAATGAAGAAAAGAGAAGCCCCAATGTCTAACCAATGAAGAAAAGAGAAGCCCCAATGTCTAACCAAAGAAGCGAAACCCCAATGTCTAACCAATGAAGAGATGAGAAGCTCAAATGTCTAACCAATGAAGAGAAGAGAAGCCCCAGTGTCTAACCAATGAAGAGAAGAGAAGCCCCAATGACTAACCAATGAAGAGAATGGATGCCCCAATGTCTAACCAATGAAGAGAAGGGAAACCCCAGTGTCAAACCAATGAAGAGAATGGAAGCCCCAGTGTCTAACCAATGAAGAGAAGATAAGCCCCAGTGTCTTAACAATGAAGAGAATAGAAGCCCCCGTGTCTAACCAATGAAGAGAAGCCCCAATGTCTAACCAATGAAGAGAAGAGAAGCCCCAATGTCTAACCAATTAACAGACAAGAAGCCCAAATGTCTAACCAATGAAGAGACAAGAAGCCCCAATGTCTAACCAATGAAGAGAAGAGAATCCCCAATGTCAAACCAATGAAGAGACAAGAAGCCCCAATGTCTAACCAATGAAGAAAAGAAAAGCCCTCATGTCTAACCAATGAAGAGAAGAGAAGCCCCAGTGTCTAACCAATGAAGAGAAGATAAGCCCCAACGTCTAACCAATGAAGAAAATAGAAGCCCCAATGTCTAAACAAAGAAGAGAAGCCCCAATGTCTAACCAATAAAGAAAAGAGAAGCCCCAGTGTCTAACCAATGAAGACACGAGAAGCCGAACTGAAGAAAAGAGAAAGTGTCTAACCAATGAAGAGAATGGAAGCCCCAATGTCTAACCAATGAAGAGAGGAGAAGCCACAATGTCTAACCAATGAAGAGAAGAGAAGCCCCAATGTCAAACCCATGAAGAGAAGAGAAGCCCCAATGTCTGACCAATGAAGAGAAGAGAAGCCCCAGTGTCTAACCAATGAAGAGAAGATAAGCCCCAACGTCTAACCAATGATGAAAAGAGAAGCCCCAATATCTAAACAATGAATAAAAGAGAAGCCCAAATGTCTAAACAATGAAGAGAAGAGAAGCCCCAATGTCTAAACAATTAAGAAAAGAGAAGCCCCAATGTTTAACCAATGAAGAAAAGAGAAGCCCCAATGTCTGAACAATAAAGAAAAGAGAAGTCCCAATGTCTAACCAATGAAGAGAAGAGAAGCCCCAGTGTCTAACCAATGAAGAGAAGAGAAGCCCCAATGTCTAACCAATGAAGAAAAGAGAAGCCCCAATGTCTAACCAATCAAGAAAAGAGAAGCCCCAATGTCTAACCAATGAAGAAAACAGAATCCCCAATGTCTAACCAATCAAGAAAAGAAAAGCCCCAATGTCTAACCAATGAAGAAAAGAGAAGCCCCAATGTCTAACCAATGAAGCGAAACCCCAATGTCTAACCAATGAAGAGATGAGAAGCTCAAATGTCTAACCAATGAAGAGAAGAGAAGCCCCAATGTCTAACCAATGAAGAGAAGAGAATCCCCAATGTCTAACCAATGAAGAGAATGGAAGCCCCAATGTCTAACCAATGAAGAGAGGAGAAGCCACAGTGTCTAACCAATGAAGAGAAGAGAAGCACCAGTGTCTAACCAATGAAGAGAAGAGAAGCCCCAATGTCTAACCAATGAATAGAAGAGAATCCCCAATGTCTAACCAATGAAGAGAAGAGAAGCCCCAATGTCTAACCAATAAACAAAAGAGAAGCCCCAATGTATAACCAATGAAGAGAAGAGAAGCCCCAATGTCAAACCCATGAAGAGAAGAGAAGCCCCAATGTCTGACCAATGAAGAGAAGAGAAGCCCCAGTGTCTAACCAATGAAGAGAAGATAAGCCCCAACGTCTAACCAATGATGAAAAGAGAAGCCCCAATATCTAAACAATGAATAAAAGAGAAGCCCAAATGTCTAAACAATGAAGAGAAGAGAAGCCCCAATGTCTAACCAATTAAGAAAAGAGAAGCCCCAATGTTTAACCAATGAAGAAAAGAGAAGCCCCAATGTCTGAACAATAAAGAAAAGAGAAGTCCCAATGTCTAACCAATGAAGAGAAGAGAAGCCCCAGTGTCTAACCAATGAAGAGAAGAGAAGCCCCAATGTCTAACCAATGAAGAAAAGAGAAGCCCCAATGTCTAACCAATGAAGAAAAGAGAAGCCCCAATGTCTAACCAATGAAGAAAACAGAATCCCCAATGTCTAACCAATCAAGAAAAGAAAAGCCCCAATGTCTAACCAATGAAGAAAAGAGAAGCCCCAATGTCTAACCAATGAAGCGAAACCCCAATGTCTAACCAATGAAGAGATGAGAAGCTCCAATGTCTAACCAATGAAGAGAAGAGAAGCCCCAATGACTAACCAATGAAGAGAATGGAAACCCCAATGTCTAACCAATGAAGAGAAGAGAATCCCCAATGTCTAACCAATGAAGAGAATGGAAGCCCCAATGTCTAACCAATGAAGAGAGGAGAAGCCACAGTGTCTAACCAATGAAGAGAAGAGAAGCACCAGTGTCTAACCAATGAAGAGAAGAGAAGCCCCAATGTCTAACCAATGAATAGAAGAGAATCCCCAATGTCTAACCAATGAAGAGAATGGAAGCCCCAATGTCTAACCAACGAAGAGAGGAGAAGCCACAGTGTCTAACCAATGAAGAGAAGAGAAGCCCCAATGTCTAACCAATGAAGAGAGGAGAAGCCACAGTGTCTAACCAATGAAGAGAAGAGAAGCCCCAATGTCTAACCAATGAAGAGAGGAGAAGCCCCAATGTCTAACCAATGAAGAGAGGAGAAGCCCCAATGTCTAACCAACGAAGAGAGGAGAAGCCACAGTGTCTAACCAATGAAGAGAAGAGAAGCCCCAGTGTCTAACCAATGAAGAGAGGAGAAGCCACAGTGTCTAACCAATGAAGAGAAGAGAAGCCCCAATGTCTAACCAATGAAGAGAAGAGAAGCCCCAATGTCTAACCAATGAAGAGAAGAGAAGCCCCAATGTCTAACCAATGAAGAGAGGAGAAGCCCCAATGTCTAACCAACGAAGAGAGAAGCCACAGTGTCTAACCAATGAAGAGAAGAGAAGCCCCAATGTCTAACCAATCAAGAAAAGTAGTAGTCAAATAAAATAGTCAAAAAAAGTGATATCATCATGTATTTTGAGTCATGTATTTTGTTCTATGTTAAAGATGAGCTCAAGCACAGTTCTAGACCCAGTTCCAACCCTCTCACCGCAGGGTTAGGCTGCCCTGACTGGGCCTGTTTGAATAGACCAGTCTGCCTAACCCTGGAACTAGACCAGTGAGTCTCATCATTGGTTTCTAAATCGTGATGAGACATAGGGAGCTCTGATCCAGAAACATTCCTGGCCCTAACCCGATGATGTGTAATCGTGAATGTATAATGGGTCATGTCAAAGAATTATATACCCCACAAGACCTTGGTCAAATAACCCACGTAATAAATACAATACTTGTCTCTGAGATGCGCTTGATTTAGCTTGGAATTTGCACTTTGGGGACATTCCTGTGGCTCCATTGTACCGGGCAACCTAAATCAAGCGCATTAGCTCAAGTATTTGAAAGTATTTAACATGTATTTGACCCAGGTCTGTCCCCCACCCACAAAACCACCTATGGCTTCAGCAGTAAATCATTACAATCCCTGTTTCATTGTCTTTGCTAGTGAACCACACACACACACACACACACACACACACACACACACACTAGATTGAGATCAAACACTCCGGACTGTAAAGTATAACAACCAGCGCTTCATTTCACTGGAGCATCTTCAGTTCCAATATATTGTTTTGATAGAAGATAAAAACTGATCCAAAGCTAAGTGGCTTTCAGCTGTGCAGACTATCATATTTGTGTGTGTGTGTGTGTGTGTGTGTGTGTGTGTGTGTGTGTCTGTGTGTGTGTGTGTGTGTGTGTGTGTGTGTGTGTGTGTGTGTGTGTGTGTGTGTGTGTCTGTGTGTGTGTGTGTGTGTGTGTGTTTAGGAGCTAGAAACAGTGAACAGCCACCCGAGCTACGGCCTGTTCACCAGCTACCATATAAAAAGGCGGAGACAGTAGGTGTGCATCAAATATGGGACCACGACACTGAAAACAGCATCTATCTCCAGGTCATCAGGCTGTTAAATAGTTCCCACTAGCCAGCCGGTCCTTAACTTTAGTCACTGTTACTAGCCGACTACCACCCGGTACTCTTACATTGCTCATTCTAATATTTCTTTACATTTTGGGGATTTGAGTGTATTGTTTGTATTGTTAGGTATTACTGCACTGTTGTAGCTAGAAACACCAGCATTTCCCTACACCTGAGATAACATCTGCAAAATATTTGAACGCGACCAATAAATTGATTTGATTTGCATGCGTGCGCATTTGTGTTTTGTTTTAACACAGCATATGTCGTTTTTTGTTTCCTTCTGTCCTTTCGTGTCCCATCATATTCATATTCAGATGCATTATTAAAGGGCTATATTTGGGGGTTTATCCCCACTCCAGTCTCCAGTAGCCAAAATGTGTATCGGGAGTCAAAGATGATAGCACAAAGAGTGAAATGCGTGCACACATACATATACACACACACACACACACACACACACAATGGCATTGGCTGGCACCCCGGGCATGCTGGCAGCTTGGAGTCGGCGGTCTCAAAGAGAGGCTTTTCAAACAACTTCATAGAGGAAATTAAACCACAAAGACACAAAGACACAGCCAGCCCTCCAGTATAGCTACTGTTACAAACTCCCCCCTCCCTCCGTCCACCCCTCTAGTTCTCCCTCCATCCATACATCTCTCTCATTCCTCCCTCCCTTCTTCTCCTTCCTTACATCTCTCTCCCTTCATCTATTTTCTACCCATCCCAACAGCTCCACCCCTTCTATCCTTCCCTCCCTGACTCTCCCTCTTCCTCTCTTTACCCCTCCATCCATCCATCTCTCACTCCCTCCCCCTATCCTTCCCTCCCTGACTCTCTCTTCCTCTCTTTACCCCTCCATCCATCCATCTCTCACTCCCTCCCTCTGTTATTCCCTCCCGCCCTCTCTCCACTCCTCACTAGTTTTACGCCTTGTCAATGAGAACATTGTGAAACATTGTCAATGCATGTCAGTCCAATGTAACCCATTCTAGTAATATATAATTGATGGTCCATTAAATACCGTTTATTGCATTTCCTGAGCACATCCAACTTTCTTTGCATACTGCTCAAATGAATGCAAAAACACAAGTTATATATAGGGAGATTACAAGTCATACAAGCTTGCTGAATATTTATATTTTTTTATTTTGTATTTTTTGGGGGGTTGATCAGCTTTAATATTTTAGATACTGTAGATTGTATCTTCTTCCATTAATGTAATTGTCTACATAATTTCCAATCCCCCATATATGTTTTTGTAAATACTGTATATATACAGTACCAGTCAATAGTTTGGACACACCTACTCATTCAAGGGTTTTTCTTTATTTGTACTATTTTCTTCATTGTAGAATAATAGTGAAGACATCTAAACTATGAAATAACACATATGGAGTCATGTAGTAACCAAAAAAGTGTATATTTATATTTTTTATTTGAGATTCTTTAAAGTAGCCATCCTTTGCCTTGATGACAGCTTTGCACACTCCTGGCATTCTCTCACCAGCTTCACCTGGAATTATTTTCCGACAGTCTTGAAGGAGTTTCCACATATGCTTAGCACTTGTTGGCTGCTTTTCCTTCACTCTGTGGTCCAACATATCCCAAAACATCTCAATTCAAATCCAATTTTATTGATCACATACACATGGTTAGCAGATGTTAACTTCTTGGATATAGGGGGCGCTCTTTTAATTTTTGGATAAAAAAACGTTCCCGTTTTAAACAAGATATTTTGTTATGAAAAGATGCTCGACTATGCATATAATTGACAGCTTTGGAAAGAAAACACTCTGACGTTTCCAAAACTGCAAAGATATTGTCTGTGAGTGCCACAGAACTGATGCTACAGGCGAAACCAAGATGAAATTTCAAACAGGAAGTGCCCCAGATTTTGAAGGGGCTGTGTTCCAATGTCTCCTTATATGGCTGTGAATGGGCCAGGAATGAGCTTACACTCAAGGTGTCTGCAGCATTGTGACGTATTTGTAGGCATATCATTGGAAGATTGACCATTTTACACTACATCTACCAGGTGCTCGCTTGGTGTCCTGCGTCGCAATTATTGCGTAATCTCCAGCTGCGTGTATTTTTCCGTTTGCTTCCGAGGAGAAACCCAACTGCCACAAATGATTTATCATCGAATAGATATGTGAAAAACACCTTGAGGATTGATTCTAAACAACGTTTGCCATGTTTCTGTCGATATTATGGAGTTAATTTGGAAAAAAGTTTGGCGTTGTAATGACTGAATTTTGGGGTTTTTTCTTAGCCAAATGTGATGAACAAAACGGAGCGATTTCTCCTACACAAATAATCTTTTTGGAAAAAAATTACCATTTGCTATCTAACTGAGAGTCTCCTCATTGAAAACATCCGAAGTTCTTCAAAGGTAAATTATTTTATTTGAAAGCTTTTCTTGTTTTTGTGAAAATGTTGCCTGCTGAATGCTAGGCTTAATGCTATGCTAGCTATCAATACTCTTACACAAATGCTTGTGTAGCTATGGTTAAAAAGCATATTTTGAAAATCTGAGATGACAGTGTTGTTAACAAAAGGCTAAGCTTGTGAGTGAATATATTTATTTCATTTAATTTGCGATTTTCATGAATAGTTAACGTTGCGTTATGGTAATGAGCTTGAGGCTATGATTACGCTCCCGGATACGGGATTGCTCGACGCAAAAAGTTTTGCAAGTGTAGCAAAATGCTTGTGCTTCTAGTTCCGACAGTGCAGTAATATCTAACAAGTAATCTAACAATTCGCCAACAACTACCTAATACACACAAATCTAAAGGGGTGAATGAGAATAATGGATTGAGGTTGGGTGATTGTGGAGGCCAGGTCATCTGATGCAGCACTCCACTTTCCTTCTTGGTCAAATAGCCCTTGCACAGCCTGGAAGTGTGTTGAGTCATTGTCCTGTTGAAAAACAAATGATAGTCCCACTAAGCCCAAACCAGATGGGATGGCGTATTGCTGCAGAATTCTGTGGTAGCCATGCTGGTTAAGTGTGCCTTAAATTCTAAATAACTCACCAATAGTGTCACCAGCAAAGCACCACCACACCATCACACCTCCTCCTCCATGCTTCACAGTTGTAACCACACACGCGGAGATCATCCGTTCACCTACTTTGCGTTTCACAAAGACACAGTGTTTGTAACCAAAAATCTCAAACTTGGACTCATCAGACCAAAGGACAGATTTCCACCATTCTAATGTCCATTGCTCATGTTTCTTGGCCCAAGAAAGTCTCTTCTTCTTATTGGTGTCATTTAGTAGTGGTTTCTATGCAGCAATTCGACCATGAAGGCCTGACTCACGCAGTCTCCTCTGAACAGTTGATGTTGAGATGTGTCTGTTACTTGAACTCTGTGAAGCATTTATTTTGGCTGCAATCTGAAGTGCAGTTAACTCTAATGAAAGTATCCTTTGTAGCAGAGGAAACTCTGGGTCTTCCATTCCTGTGGCGGTCCTCATGAGAGCCAGTTTCATCATAGCGCTTCATGGTTTTTGCGACTGCACTTGAAGAAACTTTCAAAGTTCTTGAAATGTTCCTTATTGACTGACCTTCATATCTTAAAGTAATGATGGACTGTTGTTTCTCTATGCTTATTTGAGCTGTTCTTGCCATAATATGGACTTGGTCTTTTACCAAATAGGGAAATCTTCTGTATACTACCCCTACCTGTTACAATAATTCTAGTACGAACTCGAACCTAGGTGCAGAGAAACACAGCAAGCAGATGTAAGGGTAAATCCAGAACTTTTACTTAGAGTCTAAACAGAAACAAGGCAACCACACTAAATAAAACGTGACAACGAAGCAAGGACACAGGCCAACTGAGGAACCTAAATGACAACCAGGTGAACAGAGAAAGTAATTAAACACAGGTGAATCCAATAATTAATAATCAGGGTAACCTGGAAACTAGAAAACAGGGTAAGGGTGCTCTCCAGCGGTAACCTAAGGAAACAACAATCAAATAAAACAGAAACTGTGACATTACCTTGTTACAACACAATTGATTGGCTCAAACGCATTAATTAAGAAGCAAAGAAATTCCACAAATGAACTTTCAACAAGGCACACCTGTTAATTGAAATGCATTCCAGGTAACTACCTCAAGAAGCTGGTTGAGAGAATGCCAAAAGTGTGCAAAGCTGTCATCAAGGCAAAGGGTGTCTACTTTGAAGAATCTCAAATCTCAATTTTTTTGGGGGGGGTTACTATGTGATTCCATGTGTCATTTCATAGTTTTGATGTCTTCACTATTATTCTACAATGTAGAAAATAGTCAAAATAAAGAAAAACCGTGGTAAGTGAGTAAGTGTGTCCAAACTTTTGACTGTTTCTACAGTTTGTTAAGTTACAGCCTTATTTTAAAATGGATTTAAAAATAAAATCTCAGCAATCTACACACAACACCCCATAATAACAAAGTGAAACATTTTTGTGGCAAATGTATTAAAAATAAAAAACATAAATACATTATTTACATAACTATTCTGACCCTTTGGCTCAGGTGCATCATGTCTCCATTGATCATCCTTGATGTTTCTACAACTTGATTAGAGTCCACCTGTGGTAAATTCAATTGATTGGACATGATTTGGAAAGGCACACACACCTGTCTATATAAGGTCCCACAGTTGACAGTGCATGTCAGTGGAAAAACCAAGCCATGAGGTCGAAGGAATTGTCCGTGGAGCTCTGAGACAGGATTCTGTCGAGGCATCGATCTGGTGGGAAAGTGTACCAAAAAATGTCTGCAGCATTGACGGCCCCCAAGAACACAGTGGCCTCCATCATTCTTAAATGGAAGAAGTTTGGAACCACCAAGACTCTTCCTGGAGCTGGCCGCTCCGCCAAACTGAGCAATCGGGGGAGAAGGGCCTTGGTCAGGGAGGTGACCAAAGACCCAATGGTCACTCTGACAAAGCTATAGATTTCCTCTGTGGAGATGGGAGGACCATCCAGAAGGACAACCATCTCTGCATCTCTACCACCTTTATGGTAGAGTGACCAGACGAAAGCCACTCCTCAGTAAAAGCCACATGACAGCCCACTTGGGGCGGCAGGGTAGCCTAGTGGTTAGAGCGTTGGACTAGTAACCGGAAGGTTGCGAGTTCAAACCCCCGAGCTGACAAGGTACAAATCTGTCGTTCTGCCCCTGAACAGGCAGTTAACCCACTGTTCCCAGGCCGTCATTGAAAATAAGAATTTGTTCTTAACTGACTTGCCTGGCTAAATAAAGGTAAAATAAAAATAAATAAAAAAATATAAAAAAATTGGAGATTGTCAAAAGGCACCTAAAGACTCTCAAAACAAGATTCTCTGGTCTGATGAAACCAAGATTGAAACCTTTGGCCTGAATGCCAAGCAATCACGACTGGAGGAATCCTGGCATGTTTTTTAGAGGCAGGGACTGGGAGACTAGTCAGGATCGAGGCAAAGATGAACGGAGCAAAGTACAGAGAGATCCTTGATGAAAACCTGCTCCAGAGCGCTCAGTACCTCAGACTGTGGTGAAGGTTCACCTTACAACAGGACAACGACCCTAAGCACACAGCCAAGACAATGCAGGAGTGGCTTTGGGACAAGTCTCTGAATGTCCTTGAGTGGTCCAGCCAGAGCCCGGACTTGAACACGATCGAACATCTCTGGAGAGACCTGAAAATTGCTGTGCAGTGACACTCCCCATCCAACCTGACAGTGAATCTCCATATCTTATTCAAATATCTTTTCCTTTGTTATTTTCCACCAACCCTACCACCCCTCCCGCTTCTACTTCCAGCTTATACATTCGATATACATTTTATGGACACAGCAAAATCTGCAGAGCTGGGAAGGTTGTAGAGAACCAGTTCGGATTTAAATATAACTTTTGTACATTTATTACCAGGAATGAACAAGCTCATATATATATATATATATATATGTTATTGGTTGCAATAATTTTGTTTTAGAATTTCAATTGGAAAATTCAAAGTTTGAATCCGGCGTTGTTTTGCGTCCCAGTTCATAAACCATGTGCCATGGAAAAGGTCCCGAAAATCTCTTCCCAACTATTTTGCAATCTATATGGCACAGCTGTCAATGTTTTGGTCCTTAAAAGAAACAGGTATAATTTGTAATTTCTCAAAATTTTCTTTAACCAATTTTGGTCATTAATGCAGAGCCGACAGTCAAGTTCCTTACTTTCTCCCCGTTCCACTTGCCTCTTCCATTTTTGCAATAATGCTGCAATTAGTTGGTTGTAATTTTGAGTAGAGTAGACATTTCCATATATTTTGTTAGCTTCATGTGTGACATAACTTCACCACTCCTATTTATGATATAATTTACAAAGATTATACCTTTTTTTAATCAATTAGTATATTTGAGTTTAACAACAATTGTAAGGAACGACGCTGCAGAAGAGAGGCAGGTACAGGGAGTTGACATTTAATATGGAACGAACAGGCAACAGGACAGGAACAGCGTCAGAACTGGGAAACATAAAGACAGACGACAGTCACTGCAGCAGCGGAGAACAGAGCAGGGAACTGACACATACAGGGGAGGTATAAACAGGTGATTGAGTCCTGGTGAGTTCAATATTCGCTGATGCACGTGACGGGGGATGGCAGGTGTGCGTAATGATGGTGGCAGGTGTGCGTAATGATGGTGGCAGGAGTGTGTAATGCAGGGCAGCCGAGGGGAAGAGAGAGAGCAGGCGTGACACACAATATTTGTTGTATTATTTGTTCTGTTTTTTCTGGTGGATTAAACTGAAATTGCATCCAACTTTCTATGGCTTGTTTTAAAAATAGCGATGTTTTGGAGATTATTTCATTTTCAAATAACCAAAAGTGAGAGGTTGTAATCTGAATAAAGGGAAAAGGGCCTTTCTTGAACATGGAGTGAGACATTCTTGTTAATTTGCTAGAGAACCATTTGGATTTGAATATAACGTTTGTAAATGTATTTGCAAGAGTGAACAAGCACACTAAAAAGATGAATGTAGTCAATACACACATACTGAACTTAGTCAAACTTGCAGACTGACAAACCCACATAAACACTCTGGAGACCCACAAACAAAACATCAAAACTGCACGCAAAACCAAAATAACACATGCACTCACACAATTATTAACACATAAACCTTCCCATACACACATGTGCATGTACTGTGTATAAACACACACACACACACACACACACACACACACACACACACACACACACACACACACACACACACACACACACACACACACACACACACACACACACACACGCACACACGCACACACGCACACACTCACACACTCACACACTCTGTGCATACATTCACTCTCTTTCGCCCACAGCCACGACAGTGTTGTCAGTGAGCAGTGTAGGTCACAATGGGGTCCCAAAGAGAGAGTGTTGTCAGTGAGCAGTGTAGGTCACAGTGGGGTCCCAGAGAGAGAGTGTTGTCAGTGAGTAGTGTAGGTCAGAGTGGGGTCCCAGAGAGAGAGTGTTGTCAGTGAGCAGTGTAGGCCACAATGGGGTCCCAGAGAGAGAGTGTTGTCAGTGAGCAGTGTAGGTCAGAGTGGGGTCCCAGAGAGAGAGTGTTGTCAGTGAGCAGTGTAGGCCACAATGGGGTCCCAGAGAGAGAGTGTTGTCAATGAGCAGTGTAGGTCACAGTGGGGTCCCAGAGAGAGAGAGAGTGTTGTCAGTGAGCAGTGTAGGCCACAGTGGGGTCCCAGCGAGAGAGTGTTGTCAGTGAGCAGTGTAGGCCACAATGGGGTCCCAGAGAGAGAGTGTTGTCAATGAGCAGTGTAGGTCACAGTGGGGTCCCAGAGAGAGAGAGTGTTGTCAGTGAGCAGTGTAGGCCACAGTGGGGTCCCAGCGAGAGAGTGTTGTCAGTGAGCTGTGTAGGTCAGAGTGGGGTCCCAGAGAGAGAGTGTTGTCAGTGAGCAGTGTAGGCCACAATGGGGTCCCAGAGAGAGAGTGTTGTCAGTGAGCAGTGTAGGCCACAATGGGGTCCCAGAAAGAGAGTGTTGTCAGTGAGCAGTGTAGGTCACAGTGGGGTCCCAGAGAGAGAGTGTGTTGTCAGTGAACAGTGTAGGTCACAGTGGGGTCCCAGAGAGAGAGTGTTGTCAGTGAGCAGTGTAGGCCACAGTGGGGTCCCAAAGAGTGAGTGCTGTCAGTGAGCAGTGTAGGTCACAGTGGGGTCCCAGAGAGAGAGTGTTGTCAGTGAGCAGTGTAGGCCACAGTGGGGTCCCAGAGGGAGAGTGCTGTCAGTGAGCAGTGTAGGTCACAGTGGGAGAGAGGGATGGAAGGAGAGGGAGAGGGAGGGGAGAGGCGGAAGTGTTGTTAGGTTAGCGCAAGGTTGATAAGGTTGGGACGAGGGGTGGCACAAGGGTTAAAGGTGAGGGGTAGGGGCGAGGTTAGCAAGGGTGAGAACTAGGAAGTGTGGAGTGTTGGAGGGGTGTGGTGGGAGTGTATGTCCTAGACTTTTGTCTGAGACAGTGATGTTTGTGGGGCTCTCTACTGACTGACTGGTGTCCTAACATAATGATTACCATGAGTATTACA